>NW_026636703.1:0-248201 GCF_028554395.1 Pezoporus wallicus
AGGCGGGCCGATCGATAGCGAGGGGCGGAACCTATCCTCCGATGTCACCATTGGCCTCCCCGGCTGTCCATCTCCCTTTCCCCAATGCCCATTGGTGAAGCTCGCCGTCTTTCCGGCGCGGTGAAGCGCTGGATTGGTCCGCGGCGGGGCGGGCGGGGCGCTGCGCGGCGGCTGCGCGGGGGACGCGGCGGGGAGGGTCTGACCAGGAATTATTGTTATTTCTTTGTTTCGCGGGGAAAAAAAGGGGGAAAAAGAGGGAAAACCGGAGAGGCGCCCGCGAGAGGGACCCCCGCGGGGGCGGATGGTGCTGCCGTGACCGGGCAGCGCGGGGCCGGGGCGCGCGGCGGGGCCGGCCGGGCCGGGCCGCAGGCGGCCGGGAGGATGAAGCGGCGGAGCGCGGACTGCAGCAAGCTGCGGCGGCCGCTCAAGCGGAACCGCATCACCGAGGGCATCTACGGCAGGTACCGAGCGGGGCGGCGGCGTCCCCTCAGCGGCGCCCCGCCCCCCGGCCCTGTCAGCGGGGCCACGCGCGCCATGGCGCCCCGTTCCCCCCCCCCCTCCGCTCCCCGGCTTTGCCCCGCCCCGCGGCCTGCCCGCACCGGCCCCCGCCGCCCCCCAGCCAGCGCCGCGCTCCGCCGGGGCCGGGGAGAGGCGGGGGGGAAGCTGCTGGCCAAGGTCCTGCCGGCGCGGCCGGAGGGAGCGGCCCGCAGCTGGTGGGAGCCTTCACATCCCCCTCCCGTGGCCCGTGTGCCGGGGGAGCGCTCCTCGAGGCGCTGCCGCTCGGGTCGGGAAACTCCGTCCTCACGTGGTGGCCGCGGTCCTTGTGCTGTGGTCTCCGCGGCGAGAGCGAGGGATGCGAGCAGGGTCCGGTGTGGGGGATCCTGCAGCACGGGTGGTGGAAACGCAGCCGGTGTCTGAGTCTCCTCTGACCTAGGAAACGAGGAGGGGAACTGTAGTAAAACGAGATCCGTGTTCTTGGCCATGGGTGGTTTGGAATAAGGGCATGCTTTCTAGGTGTTTACATGCAGAATGCACCGAAACAGAGATTCTGAAGCATTTACTTGTTGTGAGTGTATTCAGAGGGTGTTTTAGAGCTCTGCTTCTTGAGTATGCCAAGTTTTACATGAAATGGAGTAATTGTGTATTTCTGAATGAAGAGGAGGTTGGTTTAGTAGAGGCTTTCCAAAGTTACACTGTAATGTCCCATTTCTGTTCCTCGTTTATATATGCAGTGGCTGGAAACTTGAGCAAACTCATATAATGCAGATTTGCATATGGAAATGGATGATAGTGGGCTCTGGCTGTAACAAACCTGTCACAATATACTGCTTATGCTACTTGTAGTGAATCTCCACGTGAGAGTAGAGTAGAGAGTCTGCTGTTGCTTTAGACTCCTGGGTTTTGAGAAAAGGGTGCTTGGAATGTCAAAGAAAAAGCAACCATTGCTTAGAAGTTAATATTTAAGATGAGTGAACTTGGGGAAAATAATGAAAATAGAAGCAATTCCTTTTATAATTACTTAGTTTTCCAAAGTCATTCAAAATCCTGTGCTCCCTGTTACCTTTGAGGTGACTGGTTGGAAAGGTGGGAGAAGAGGAGGGAAAACCAGGAAAAGACGAGGAGGACACAGGGTGATCAGTGTGTTCAGTGTGGAGAGCTGTTGTATCTCCGTGAACAGCCTACAGACACGTCTGGCTGCTTGTGCTAACTTCTGGAATGCTTAGTTCAGAAGCGGGATTTTAGCCTTTGTTTCACGTGGCATTTGGATCAGCAGAAGTAGTCAGTGACCTCAAAGTATTGTCCCCCAGAAAGAAAAGAGAAGCTAGTGGAAGGCTTTCCTCTTTGGAAGTACGAGCAGAGAGAAGTGCTTCTACATGGGTTTACATGGATTGTGACTCTTTTCCTTGTTTCTTTTGCTCTCCTTTTTTAGTTTTGGGCTTTATTACTTTTTTTCCTCTTTGCCTCTCATAATTCAAGGAGGTTACACCAGGTAGCTTCTGGTATAACTCTAGATTTCTAAGTTTTGTAATTGCTGCAGTTATTTACTCAACTTATCCTAATTGTCACCATCAGCTTACACAAACCCAGTAAACAGAACAATCAGTAGGTAGCATCATAGTGTTACAACCAAGCAGCTGGGCTTGAACAAACAGCATGATTGAGATACTTAACTCTGGTGGGGTTTCTGTTTGCTTTTTAAGGCAGATGTTCCTATCCTTGCTCCCTCCCCAGGCTTTCAGTGCAGAGCTGTAACAGACACGTGTGAGTGCAGTTGAGAGCTGCAAAGCTGAAGAGTTTTGGAGCAGGTGAAGCAATGAAGGCATTGGCCTGCAGTAAAGCTCTGGTGGCAGGTTTGCTACGAGTGTAAATCTGAAGCAGAGTGTAAGAAGCAATAGGAAAGAGCTTCTAGTCACAGAACAGAGTTAGAAATGTAATATCCAGGCTTGCACTGAAATACATGAATATTGCATCTCCCTGAATAAGTGATTTTGCCATTGTCTGGAGTATCATTTCTAACAAGTTGATCTAAGGGTTCACAGCCTTTCCTATCTGAAATGTTACAGCTGTAGGTCTTTAAAGCCCTTTCCCCAGCATTCACTTCCTAAATCAAATGAGCTGTTTTGTCTCAGGCCTTCAGAAACACTTTCAAAGTTATTCCTGACCAATCTTCCCCACCAGATTTTCAACAGCAGCCTCACTATCCTGTTCTCCTTTAGACTGCTTTTTCCATGCTGCTGGTTTTCCTTCCTTCTGCTTTCTGCCTTCCCTTCCAGTTTAGTTTTACTCCCCATCTCCAGCTCCTTGGGGCTTTGCTCGTGTGTTCTGCTGCTGAGGCCCTGGCTGCCTCTGATGTAGTAGCACCATTTCAAGTGAATGTTGCCACCTCTACCCAAAAAACCCAACAAACCCCAGTCTAACATTATGTGCAAGCATGGTAAGGACTTGTGCTATTTAAAAGTATTGCAGTATCTGTGGAAAGAACGTTACTATAATTAAAACATATCTGTGCTTTCAGTCGAGTTCCAAACCCAACAAACTGGGGGTAGGAATTGAGATCTCTTGTTATTCCACAGTGTGTTCACAACCTTTTTGCCTTTTCAGGTTTTAAGCTATAAGTTGCCATTGTTTTCCGATGTTTGAGCGATGAACATCTACCTTTGACACTGCATGCATTAAAAACTTAATGAAAATATTCATTGCAGCTTGTCAGCAGTTAGGCAATTAAAGTTTACTTGTTGGTGCTTGTTTCTAAGTCTTCCTAGTCCTCATCCTTCATTATTTAAAACCCTTCAGCTTTGTTGCTGCTACTGCTTGTTTGGGCTTTACCGAGTCCTATTGGCACTTGGTACCAATTGTGTATCTAGCTCAGTTTCAAGATGAACTCCACGTGTTAGTGGCTTAATTTATGGTGCCATATCTGCTGTCTTCTGCTGTGTATCCTGGATTTCTTGACAACAGTCCTTGAACACTGCATGTTCCTTTAGAATTAGGATTTTTTTTTTTAGCGCTATATATGTATTGCCCTTTATCCCAGGCCTCACCTGGGCTGGCAGCCAAGTGGGAGGATGTGGCTGTGGTTACTGAGGTACCTGCTGCTGGCATGAAGGCAGCGGGTGCCCCTGGGCATCTCGTGCTGGGCAGCGTTCCCTTTGCTAAGGGATCCTGTGATTCTTTGTGTCCCCTACCCTCTGATATGGCTCATTTCCAAGGACTTGATTCTGGACTCTGCTGACAGCCAAATAAACTGTAAGGAAAACCAGTTCATTACTAACTCCAGGAATGTGGCCTTTTTTTAGGCTTTTTCTTAAAAACAATAAAACCCGCAAATCCATAAGGATCCTTCCTACTGATCTATTCTGACACTTTTTTTATAAGCTTCCTATATGGGGAAAACCATTTTCTTCTCAACCTGACCTGGAGGTCTGTAACGAACCAGTAGTGCTATTTTTTATTACGTAAATTCAGGTCTCAAATCTAATTTAGCTTACATTTAAATGTGTTCTACTATGTCAACCCCGACGGCACATATAATATTGCTTCCCTCTGCCAGTGACTTTCATTCCCTGCACGCTGCAGTTCCTTTCGCTTTATTTTACTTGTTCTGGAGTGATGTTTTCAGCTGAGTTACCACAGTGGGCTCACAATGCTCTTGTTTCAGTACTACAATACTGATTGCTGCTTAGCTGCCTGTGGTTCAGCAGTCTCTATTGCACTTGCTTCCAGAATTACTGTAAGAATTTTCTATTTTGTCTTCCTTTGCTTACATTTCCATACTTCAGTGATTACTGTGTTCTTTGCCGTATCAAGACACTGAATCAGTAGTCAGGGAGGTTTCCTGGGATTCTTTACATTTCAGATTTCACACAGTGATTTCCAGTGTGCATACCACGTTCCAGCAACCATGGTTTCTCTTGCATATTTGCTGTGTTCATTCTGTAGCACTTTTCTTCCCCACTAGTAATAATCTTGCATATATATATATGTGTGTGTGTGTGTGTATGTTTACATATACAAAGCTTTTTTGCTTGCAAGTCTCCAGTGAGCATCCCCAGTGTTCCGTCTGGCACTGAATGGATAACCTAGAGGTGGTGACTGTTTGGTAATTCCATGGCATGTTAAAGTTCACCTTTCTGTGTTTGGTGCCCTGCCAGCTTCAGGATCCTTCCGCTCTATTGTCTTGTGTGAGCCAGGCTGCACAATGAAACATGCCATCAGTTCTGCCAAGATTCACTTTCCAGCCTTAGGGACTTGCTGATAACAGAGGGATAGAATAGAAGCTTAATTTGCTACCAGATAGGACTTGGGTTCATAATTGGTTGGTTTTTTTTTTTCCTAGTGATTTTTAAAACTATTTTTACCTTGTAGCAAGCACAAGGTCTGTTTCTGTGGGGCAGGAAAAAGAGAACAAAGAACAGTAACAAAGAACAAGGGGGGGGAGGAAATGGCATCTGGCACTTGAAGGGGGGGAGAATATGGAAGAAAATTGTATGTTTGCAAATTCAAAGGGGTAGCACAGCCACGTGGGGTTAGGAATAAATGTTTCTATTCAGTCTGCATTAGGAATCCATTGAGGTTTCACAGGATTTCCAGCACTGTGGTCACTGCTCCTACCTGTGCAGTGCCCTGCTCATGTGAATGTGGCCATCCTTCCCCTCATCTTCTGGTACCCCATGAGAGTAGATGCCCTGTGCCAGTTGTATAGGGAAGGCCCTGTCCTTCTTAAACCTGTCAGCTCGCTAAAGTCAGAGTTTCCTGACATCTGCCAGAGCATGAGATAACCCAGATTTTAGGTACTTACTGTATGAGAACAAACTCGGAATTCTAATTGGCATCATGGAATATATTTGAGCTTTTCTAATAAAAGGGATCCAGAGGTTAGAGAGCACTTTGCCTGGTGAATATTATCTTTAAGTGAGGATACTGACACAGCAGCTATCAAAATTGGAGGACTGGGTGGATGTGCCCAGAAAGATCAATGACTGCCAGACGTTCATGGGCACCAGATGGCTGGTGCTGGATTCCAGAGGAGTGTGTGGGGAGCAGGTAGCAGTAGAGATACACTGAAGGGGAGGAGGAAATCTGGAAGGGATCAATAGATTGAGGAGCAAAGATGAAGTAACAGGGCTAGTACAAAGCAGAGGGAGGGAGGAGGGCTACTGCTCAGTTCTGTTAGTCATTTCATTCACGTGGTGTGATGTGAATGGTGTGTGTCGTTTGGAACAAACCACAGAGGAGTGATGAGCCTGTCCAAAGGAGACGTCCTCAGCCTGCTCTGGGTGTAGCTCTCACTGGAGGTTTCTCAGCTATGGCTAATTTGGGTGTTCATACAAAGCAGTCTGTTCACTAAGCCCTTGCAAGGTAACTGATAAACTGTGTGCTGGGCAGGAGCAGCAAACCCCGGTGTGCAGCACACCTCTGTGCAAGAAGGGTAAGCAGAGATCTGTGTTTCTGCCTACTACAAAGCCTCACTGCCAACTCAAGCCGCAGTGTGCGGCGCCGGCAGAGCTCTGTGTGTGACTGTGCCAGCACAATGTAAACCCGGCCCATTTCGAGGAGGGAGCTGATGTCTGGAGGCTGCTACCAGTATCCCTTTCTAAAGCTGGGCTGAGTGTGCAGCTCTGCTCTGCAGCCCTGCAGGCTTTAACTGGAGGGGAGCAGGTCCTGATGTGAAAAAGCCATTGATGGGGTATAGTACCCTCCTGATGGTTTCTCTGAGTGCATGTGCACTCAGCAGCTGAACATACATGTAGGATATATTACACAACAGTGAAAGTTGTTGCTGAGGCCAGCCTAAGTGGAAGAGTCTTGTAAAAGAACTAACTTTCTTGTGTCTTAGTCTTGTACTTATAAAATCCTTCATTGCTTTTGAGTTCTTCAGGTGATGGAGGAATAGGCTCTTTAATATTCTTAAAAAACCTTATTACCATTGTTGTACTGTAACAACTCCACTTTAAAAGGTGGTAAATATCACCATGGCCTTTGGATTGATGCAAATTTAGTATTAGAAGTCACTGTAATGACTGTATCGCAGAACTCTGATTCAGCAAATGCTTTAACTTAGAGTGGCACTTAACAGTTGGAAAGTGTTAGTTCTGACAACCTAATTTGCTGGGGAAAATGTGTCTTTATAGGTTTCAGTGGCAGAAAAATCAACAGTAACCATAAACTTAGCCCAGGAATAAGTGCCTACACAACACAACTGATTTTCCAGCCAAACAGGCAACATCAGGACTGCCTGGTTGTGGTGCCTCTGTGTGTTTTTCTCAGACCTGAAGAGCTGCACATGTAGAATTGACAGCGTGATCAAGCCGAGCACAGTGGTGACTATGTCCCCACATGTCAGCCACATTTTGTGCCTGAGTATTCCCTGAATGTGGCTGCTTTTGACAGACTCGTGCTGCAGATCTAATCTTTACATAACTAGAGACGAGCAGTGTATGCAAGCATAATCTACTAGGACAAATGTGACCATTTAAGGTGTTTTGGTGGGGTTGCTTTGGGTTTTGTTGTGGGTTGGGTTTAGTTTCTTTTAATACTTGTACTGTAGTTTTGTTCTCCTCAAAGAGGATGTTTTGAATGAGTGACTGGGATGGTTCTGTAAAAAGCAGGATCTTCCCCCCCAGTCCCATTATGTTAAAATCCAGATTCAGAACGTTCAGCCAGGTGAGTGGGGGGAGGCTGAGGTGGGTCACATGTGGAATAGTTGCTTATTTGTCACAGTCTTCAAAATGTATTTTCTATGAAGTTTTCTCTTAGTTTGTGCTGATTTAAAAGCATGAACTTGTGTGAGTACATTTAAAGCATGAACTCATGTGAGTGTGTTTGTGTGAGTAGTTCCATGGGAGCAAATCCTTTCACAGTGCAAAGCCTGGCATTGGACTTTTGAGGGGGAGCCTGATAACATGCTGTCAGCAGCAAAGCCAGGCAAGAACTCTTCCCCTGGGGAGGCAGCACAGCCAGGCCAGTCAATGAAGGACACTTTCAGGCACACAGAGTCAGTCTTTGCTCACAAGAAATCAAAGTGCTCTCCCAGTTGTGTGGTTTGGGAGTTGACCTTGTGTGACAACGTGAGTGATAATTGCAGGAGTAGTTCCGTTGCCTCCAAACCTCTGCTGGTACCTGACACTGTTGATAGAAGGTTTTTGTTTTGTGTCTTCTCTGAAGAGCTTCCTAAAAAAGCCACGTGTTCATGAGCAGTGCAGAAACTCGACTCTACCTGGCACTGTGCATGCAAACTCCTGGCAGCTGACCAGTAGACAGCCAGGGCAAAGTTCTGCTGGTGCTGTTGGCATGTGATAGAGGAGGAAAAAGAAGCAGCTAAAAGGAAAAACTGCCCTTGATTTAAAAGATAGGTTTGAAAAACCCCACCTTTGCTATAGCCCAACAGAGTGCAACAAGGTAGTTGCATCCTGGGGAGCTGGAGTAACGTACTACATCTGTGGGTGGTGGGATTTGAGGGAGCTTCCTCCTTATCAGCACAATGGATCGGGCTGATCCCTCAAGTGCTCCTGTGTTAGATATGGTCTCAAAATATTTGGAGCTCTAGCCAAGAAGGGTCATGAATGGTTCAAAATGCAGGACAAAGAATAAGGGAAATGTGCTTTCAAATAAGTAAAAAATAGAAGTTGGACTGTCTGGTCTCACGTGTCTTCATTTTTCTGTTGTGGTTTTATTTTATATTTGATTTAATATGGATGTTTTCAAACATAACACTGACAACTCGGAATCAAGCCAGTCTTCCTAATTGCTATAGTTATAGGCCTGAAATACATCTCAGTTTATTGGTGTTGCAGTTTCTGTGTTAAATGTGGAAAATGAGCCAACATCTGCAGTCTGAGGAGCAGGAACACAGACATTTCCGAGCTCCCAGTACAAGAGTGCAAAGTGGAAGAGCATCACTTCAGCTGTGAAGTCATACCTGTGCCTGTGTAAAACTGCCCTGCAGAGCTGAGGGAGGTGATCCTGCATGTCTGCAAGGGCAGTGAGCTCTCTCTGTTGCTTTGCTACATTAACACAAATGCAGTTGAATAGAATTAGCTTCATTAGACCAGGCCTGGTTTTAATAGAATAATAATAAACCTACTGTGTTGTAAATGACTTTGGATGAAGTTTTCTTGTCTGTTATAGTTGTCTATAGTTTTTATTCTTGAACTAGGTCTCTTTATTGCAAATACTGACTTGAAATTACCTTTTCTTTCTCCCCCTCTCCCAGTACTTTCCTGTATCTGAAGTTCCTGGTAGTGTGGGCCCTGGTACTGTTGGCAGATTTTGTCCTGGAGTTCAGATTTGAGTATCTGTGGCCATTCTGGCTCTTCATCAGGAGTGTTTACGATTCCTTCAGATACCAGGGTTTGGTAAGTATAACACACATTCCCTCTGTAGGGAAACCCTGCACAGGTTCAGGGTTAGACAACTGGCTGCATGACACTGATGAACCTCTTCACAAACAGAGGAATTTTCAGGTGATTTAAGTGCCCTGGGCTCAAGCCTCTCCTCTCTGCCTGCCTGCTTTGTCTGTGGCAAGTGGAGGTGAAATCCGTAGCTAGCAAATGTTCACCATAGGAAAATACTGTTTGAATTCCTGAGGTTAGTGAATTGGTTTAGATCCTGAACAGGGTTTTCTTCAAAATAAAACAGAAGCCCTTTACTGTTTAGGTCTTTCCTGCTCTTTCAGAGAGTAAATGACCGTGCTGGTTGATTGGGTTGGGTTGGTGGTTTTTTTTTTTCCAGAAGGAGAATACAGTGATGATAATGTTATATCAACAGTGTAGATGAAAGTCTTCAAGCAAATTAATAAGGAGTAAATGTAGCTATTTGAAGTCTTGGTGGAAGGAGTGGATAGGCACAAATTTTCACGTTGTACCTGTTCTCTCTTAATCAGCCAAGTTTCTGCTTTCATTGGCTGCACTACTCTATTTCTTCGCCCTGGTTAGAAGCAGCATTAGTGTTTCTGTGTTGAAGTCATTGTGGTGTCAGCATTAATAAGCTGGTAATATTTGCTGAAATAAACAAAGCACTCTTCTTTCCCCCACCCCTCCTTTCTTCTAGGCCTTTTCAGTATTTTTTGTTTGTGTAGCATTCACGTCAAATATAATATGTCTGCTCTTCATACCAATACAATGGCTGTTTTTTGCTGCCAGCACCTATGTTTGGGTACAGTATGTCTGGCACACAGGTAGGTCATTCTTCTTCATTGATTTGAATATATATCTTGCAGCTTTTAGTAACATGCAAAACCCCTTTTCTGTTCGTTACCACATTTGTTTTAATGCAGTTTTGTTAAAAAAGGTTCTTTCATTAATATGCTCAGTTGCACTTGGTATACTGGGTGTATCTTGTAATCGGGAATGCCCGAGCAGTGGGACTGAAGGTGCATGAACAGCAATTCCAGAGCAGTAAAACAAATATTTTCCTAACTTCGAAACCATTCTGCAGCAATTCAACAAACACAGAGCACGGACACAGGAAAAGCTTGTGGCACAGAGTTATGTTCCTCCCATCTTCCACTGGTGTGCTGTTCAGTTTGTATTACCATAGTTTCAGTTCATATTAGTCAAAACTTTCTGTCAGCTGGATCCAGCTTCTGAGCGAAAAGGCTGGTGTCTGCCCCAGCAGTTTGGCACCTGTATGGAGAAATCTTCTTCCCCAGTGCCCTTTTTATTTAATGCTTACTTGTTTGGCTTTGTTTTAATAAATCTTTAGGTTCTGGGGCAGCAGCTGGCATCAGCGGGAGGTGGTTTAGTTTCCCTGAGCACTAACACTTGACATGGGTTCTGTGCCTGTCTTTCACACAGTCAAAACATTTTAGGAATAAAACTTTTTTTAGAGGTAATTTCTCACTACCCAAGTCGTTGGGATTTGAGGCCTTTGTAATATTTTATGCTAGATTTGCCATCAGATCCTGAGAATTTGCAACATCATTTCTCAGCTGGCGGGTGAAAGCAGTCATCTTTTTGACAAGTTAGTAATTTATCATAATGACAGTGTGGGAGCTAATGGAAGATGCTGGGAACCAGGTGCTGCCCAATTAAAGTACATAGACAATCTGGAGCTATTTTTGGGATTGCATTCACATGTTAAAGCACTATCTGATGTTGTTCTCGGCCTTAATGCTAAAAAACCCTAAAGGAGAACTATGATGGGCCAGTTTGAACTGTAGCTATTGAGCTTGTTTAATATTTTAATTCACTGCTTCTCTTTAAATGTTCATGTAAGTCACACATATGTATGTAATCAAAACCTTTGTTTAGCTGTATGAAGCTTGTGGCATGTAACTGGGATAGGTTTGTAGGGATTCACAGTGGCTATATTGCAAGTAAAAGTGGTGTTTTCCAGTGGCCAGGATATTGAATACCTTTGCTTGCTTGGCTGCCACTTTCCATTCTCTCCAGTAGTGCTGGAGAGAAAAACCAATAGAGCATCTTGAACAACCCCCTCATGTAGGGTTTTGAGTTGCAGACTGCCTGTATATGGAGTGACCAGTATTGTACTTACTCACTCCTGTTTTCTCAGCTGATTTGCTCACTGCTGCTACCAAGATATACCTAACTTGGAGTGAGAAAGTAGTCCAAGCTTACCACTTCTGACTCAAAGATCATAAGCTGTAACATTACCTCATCTTCTGCAGTTCCTTCCATTTGTGTTCTTTCTCTGGGTAGGCTTTTGTGCCAAGCTATTTCATTAGCTGTGCATCTGTTATTTTTCACTGATGTCTTCTCAAAGTAATAAAGCAGGATAAGGAGATGAAAGTTTAGATGTGGGTCAAAAGAAAGACATCCTTGATACTTTATTCTGAACAAAACCTCTTGCAATCCCCTGTAAGTCTGTCTGAAAATTCCCCTTGACTTTTGGAATGTTTTAAAAATAGCTTGATTTGCTGCTTGTAATATATTACTGAGGTGTTTTTCTCTCTTTCTTCTGTCAATAGAGAGGGGTGTGTGCTTGCCAACAGTATCACTGTGGATACTTTTTGTTTATATCGAAGCAGCCATTAGATTTAAAGATCTAAAAAATTTCCATGTAGACCTTTGTCGTCCATTTGCAGCGCACTGGTGAGTGTTTTCTTGTTCTCCTTACCTTTAGTTCACCAGAGGAATTAATATTTAAGGCTTTCTTATATTGGTTTATGGCTTGGCTGTTCAGTTCTCCCCTCACACATCTGTCATTAAATAGTCCATGAGAAATGCATGCTAAGCAATAACCAAGTACAACCTATCTGAAGATACAGTGCTTGTGAGCTGTAGGGAACTTGTAGCATGGATATCCCTAGTGTTACCTGGCATCAGGTTACAAATTTTGTATTCACATAATGAATAGATGGTAAAAGTAGCAAAGTAGTTTCACTGATAATTTATGTATACCATTACCAAAAAATCATCCTCTTTTTCTGTAACAAAGCACTCCTCTTTTTCCCCTCCAACAAGACGGGCTCTCATGAGTGATTTCATAATTCACAAGAGGAAGTGAATAAGCTGCAGGTTGAAAATCGTGACAGAAAACAAGACAACCACTACTTAATTGTATCACTTCTTTGGAAATGATAAGAGTGACTTCAGGCAAAAGACTCAGCTGCAGAGTATCCCTATCTGGAAGAAATGCTCTCTTATTCCACAGGTTTTTGGTGTAGTATCCATTGATTGGGCTACGTTTAAAATGTGTCCTGTTTTTCTTGGAGTCATTTGGTCCAGTTCCCTGTGATACAGCCTCTAATAAATTATACATCTGTCCATTTATATTGTCTACATTGTGCAATAAGTCCCTTAAACACTAATAAAATTCTGTAATAGGCTACAAAAGCACTTTAGGAACTGTGAAGAAAGGTCTTTCTGCTGCTGAATTGGATGCAAACATTTCAGCTTGTCATCAGAGTTTTAGCACTGTAGCTACAGCTGTCTTTACACAGCATTACAAAAGAAGCCTTGGCAGAGATAATGTCAGATGCATATGCAAATGATTCTTGCATTCTGGCAGCTTACTTAGACATGCAATTTGCACAGTGTTGCTGTTACTGAGCAAAGAATGAGAAGACTGTGACGGTTAATAGTCATCTACATCTGAGTTCTCCCCTGATCGAGGATACCTTCAGTGTTTAAAATGCAACTCCACTGTTTTGTTAAAATACTTGTCAAAGATCTATTTATTTTGATTCAGGGGTGTTAGCTCACTGATGGAGTATCCGTGTTAATAAATACTCCAGCAGGGTTTGTTGGCATTCTCTGCTGGTGCACTTGTCACAAGGTGATACTCAAATCCTGTGTGATGAAGCTGATGTGCAAGGAAATAATTCCCAAGTTCTGTAACGCTTCTGTCATCCCCATCAGCAAATGGAAGAGCAGAATCTGGCTGGAAGGGAAGTTTTCATGTTGTGACTGTCAGTAAGATCAGTGGAAGAACCAAGTTTAGGGATGGGATGTTTCCACTTCAAGGTCAATCCCATAAACAGGAATTTCTGAAGGCCATTTGTTGCCCACAGATCTCTTAATTGTGGCCAGCAGCAGCAGCAGGCAGGTGATTACTGAGGCTTCACCTCCAGGGTCATTTCTAGCTCTCCCAGGGTGGGTGGTGGCACTTTGGCTCACAGCTTTTGTCCCCTCAAAGAACATGGCAGCCCCAAAGCTGTATGTTCCAGTGGCTTCTCCAACTCTCATTTGTCAGCCTGTGCTGCAGTGAGAAGAGGTCACAGGGCCAGTTGCAGAGGTGGTATTTTGTCTCAGTTTTAAAGAGTGCTGGAAAAGGGATGTGCTCTTAATTTCTGAATGCAAAAGGATGAAGCCAAGGGTCGGTTTCTCCTTCCACTGTTCTGGATGGATGTTGCTAACACATCTCCCACTTTAATGTCTTATATATTACATTGCCCTTTGGGAAAAAAACTTGGGAACTTCTGCTGTATTTGGCTCTTATCTCCTCAGAAGATGCATGATTCTTAGTCTGGTGCTTGTCTAAAAGCTGTCTTTGGGTAGTGCCATTGCATTGTCATAATCCTTTAATTTGTGCTACACTTAATTGTTGTCTGCAATGAACTGTAATTTTACCTCAATAAAGAGGTGCCTACATTTTTAAACTGTTAACTGTGGTACAGCAAAAACCATTTTATATATAATTTTCTGGGCAAAGTTGTCATTTAGATGTATTCTCAGCTATATAATCTGTTACTATTAATGATGGTTTATTAATTTGCTATTATGCTTACATTTTGAATGATAACGTTGCTTTTTTCCTAGTATTGGCTACCCTGTTGTGACTTTGGGCTTTGGCTTTAAAAGTTACGTCAGCTACAAAATGCGTTTAAGAAAACAAAAAGAAGTGCAGAAAGAGAATGAGTTCTACATGCAGCTTCTCCAGCAAGCTCTGCCCCCAGAACAGCAGATGCTACAAAGGCAAGAGAGGGAGGCAGAGGAAGGCAAGTTATACTTATTACTTAATGTGTTTGCTTTATCTGCTATTTAAAAAACCTGCTAAGGAAAAGCTTTGTTAGTCCACATTGTTTTGCTGGAAGTACAGTGAACTTGGAAACAGAGGAGCCAGAAATGAAATGGTTTTGGCAGTGGTTAGTATGGCAGTGGAAATGAATTATGTCTTCTGTTTAGTTCTTCATTAGCAACTGCATCAATCTAGTCAGTGCTTCATGAAGCATGAGTATTTATTATTCAGTCCCTGTTTCTTGCCAGTAATGATAAAAAAAGTCTTAAGTTATCATGTGACTTCTGATTTGCTTTTCTAGATAGACCCTAATACTGATTGCTTTCTGCAGAAGGATTGATATGTAGCTAATGATGTTTCTTTGTCTGTCACAATATTGATTGATTTAATGAACTAAGTATATTTTTTGTTTGTTTTGGTATTGCAGCAGCCAAAGGATTATCTGATATGGATTCCTCGATACTATTGCAGCACAATGGAGGCATTCCAGCCAATAAAAAATTATCTGCAACGTTGCCAGAGCTAGAATATAGAGAAAAAGGGAAAGAAAAGGACAAGGATGCGAAGAAACACAACCTTGGGATAAATAACAATATTTTGCAACCTGTAGACTCTAAAATACAAGAAATTGAATATATGGAAAACCATATCAATAGTAAAAGATTAAATAATGATCTTGTGGGAAGTACAGAAAACCTCTTAAAAGAGGACTCATGCACTGCCTCATCCAAAAATTACAAAAACGTCAGTGGAGTGGTGAACTCCTCACCTCGCAGCCACAGTGCAACGAATGGGAGCATCCCCTCCTCATCTGCTAAAAATGAGAAAAAGCAGAAGTGTGCCAGCAAGAGCCCAAGCACACACAAGGACTTAATGGAAAACTGTATTCCTAATAACCAGCTAAGCAAACCAGATGCACTGGTAAGGTAAGTTTGATCTGAACATTGTGTAACAGCCTGTCTTACCCTCCCTTCTCTCCAGTACATCGGAGCTTTTTTTCCATAGGAAAATATGATCCCATGAACACAACAGAATTGTCTAGTGATGGAAGAAGTTAACTAGGAACTAGGCCTTTCGGGTTCTGTTCCTGATTTTTGCCTCTGGTTTACTCCGCAGCCTTGAGCAAATTGCTTCCTTTCTACCTCAGTACACAGTACTTGCCTACCTCACAGGGGTGCTGTGGGGCACAATCAGTAGCTTGACAGTCGCTTCATAGAAGGCATGAGAGAAATGTGGAGAATCACGATAACAGAGCTCAGTGGATGTGTTCTTGACAAACTTTCCATGGAGTGACCTTTAAATCTCCATGGAGTTCAGTGGGGTTTGATGGTGCCTGAACAGGTTGTTTTGTCTTACTTTTTTGTTTTGGTTTTCCCCTGAAAAGCCCAAAATGTTGGGCTTTTGTTTTAAGCTTCAATTCACAAGTAAGGATGCAAAGTATGAGCTACTGTGCAAGCCCTTAAAGTTCGAAGTTCAGATTCTTGCTTGCATATCTACTGACTTACTGGTTTAAAAACAGGTCCAAAGGATTTAATTTAGCTGCCTTGTAAACTACAAAGATTGAACAAGTCACATCTTTACATGTGATTATCTGAAGTTTCAGTGAAGATGTATTTGTGAAATGCAGCTAAGTACTTGCAGGGTATAAGTGAAGACATACAGTGCTGTCATGTTACCAGAACAAGTACTTGTAAGAAAAAGGGAGGAAGTGTTTGGACTGGGGATAGAGATACATCTAGAACAAAGCTGTTACATGGATATGCACTTTCTTACTGTTCCTGGCTTATGTCTGTCTTTCTCCTTTTCTCACGTGCTGAACTCTTGTGTTCAACCACTTGTTGGCCAACTTAATTGGCAGATTGGGTTCGTTGGCCCTGTGGGTTCCTTTTGGTAATAGGAGTTTGACTCTGGTCTGTCTCTGAGGATTTATGCTGTGTGAATACAATTACTTCGATGAAAATGTTATTTTTCTCCTCTGCTAATCACTCTGTCACTGCTTGGTGTACCTCTGCCAGTTACATATCCAGGCTAATTGATACCTAATGTCTAGAGAGAGCTTGTATGAAGAAAATGAGAAACCAGCTAATCAATCTAATCTGTGAATCGCATTCAGCTAAGGTTAATGGGATACAGATGGCTGTCTGTTCAGCAAAGCTGCATCTTAAGAAGCCTGTAGAGGACTGCTGTATTTGTATGTTGCCAGTTTCAGATGGGCATCTCTGTGCTCCTTATGTTACTTGCTCACTAAAGAAAACAGGTCAGTTCAGCTTTGCTGCAGTTTAAAACTTAATTCCTAAGTGCTGAGAAAAGAGAAGACTCAGGCTTTTGTCCCGTGTAGCTATGACAAGAAATGAGATTTAAACCTCGTATGTTTTACATTACACATTGAAATTTTTATATGCTGTGATGTGAGCTTGCTCCAAGTCATCATGGTCATTGTCCAAAGCAGGTTTTCTAATGCAGAAGTGGGTATGCAATAAACTAGATTGTGCCCTTACAGTGTTCTTACTCCTCTAATTCACTGGGTAGGGGCAGAGTACGTATTAGCGTACTCTGAGCGTGCCTTTGTGCAAGGTAGCCTTACTCTGCCCGGAAGGAGAATTAAGCTACTTCAGTCTTTGTTTGTCAAGTGTTTCTCTGTGATGTGTGGGTGTGATGTGGCTGTTGTGTTAGTAATTCCTGTAGCTGCTCATTGAACATTGATTTCCCTGTGCAGGCAAGCCAGGAGCACTTAAAACACCAACATCCTGTGTGTTGCTGCTCACAGTTTCTTACAAACGCGATGACTGAAATCATTCTTGAAATGCAGTTTCTATTCAGATTGAGTATGTAACTCCTACACAATGGAAGCATAAACTTACCTGACAAATTGGATGGGGTGGAATGCACTTAAATTTAAAAATTCATGTTTATTTTTCAAAGCTTGTCAGTTATCCTGTCCCTGGAGTGTAAGGAGTGATTTGTTCATCATCTTTTCCACTTCCAGTAGTATTACTCATTCCTGTTATTAAACTTTTAGTCTGCGTCAGTGCTGAAGCCTGAAAAGGGCTGTGTGGACTCTTGCCTCTGTGTCTGACTTTCAGATCAGATCTGCTCAGCTTCCAAATAAAGAGGCTTTTTATAACTTCTTGTCCAGCAGACTCGCAGCAGGATGTCAAAACCAAGCTGCTTTCCTTTTGTGTTCACAAATGACTTCCCTGGGCTGACTAACCCGTATTAAATGTAAAGTATGCCTTAGGACTGCTGGGGACTCGGCTTAACAGGGGTTATTCAGGAGCAAGACAGTATTGCATGCTGCTAAACTTCTCTTAGCTACTTGATGTGACACTTTGTATCTGAAATGGTACTGCTGATTAAGTTAATGTTTTATATATACAATATTACTCTTATTTGAAACAGTTGAGGTTTTCTTCTTGCTGCGTCTGGTAAATGGTTAGTGCACAGAGGAGAGGAAGTTGCTGCTCCCCGTCTTTGGATGTTTCAGTGAAGCTTGTGTTACTGTCATCTCAATTGATAGAGTGATTTAAGAGACTGTGTCCCTGCTGATCAGCCTTAAAAGTAACCTCTTAGGGGTATGTTCCTACCATTGAAGTAAGTGTGTACTTCCAGTGGATGCTGAAATCTACTGTTGGTTTGTCAAGAACTTGGTAATTGAATCTCTAATCTGAGCTCTTCATTTCCCAGCACTGGTAACTGAGCCAAGAGGAATACTTTGGGATCTAGCAGAGGGATGAGCGTGGTATCTCATAATGCTTCATGCTGTTTGTCAGTAGGTACAGTGCAGATTGACTTCTTGTTGCTGTTTCACTGTCACTTCTGAGGCACAGCAGGTTTTGTTCATGGTTTAGGGGTTTGATATATAGAACAAGTCCAAGCTGGAATCGCTGCAGACTTTGTGTGTGTTGCATATTACACAGCGTTTCCTGCCTCTGGCTATTTGCACTCTTAAACCCAAAAAGGCACAAAAAGCCACAGTCAAAAACCTGGCAGTGCAGCTTGGCAAAGCTGTTTGTATCCAGAGATGTCCTGCTGTTGGCACACGAGGAAACAACCTGTCTCATGTACTAATTATTCTTGGAGATAACAATGACATCTTCTGGCAGTTGGACTAAGGAAAATCTCTGCAAAGCAAGAGCTGGTCTACCCACATTTTCCTTTGCTTTACTACAATCTGATGTTACCTGCAGAGACAGACTTGAAGGTTTTCATGTAAATTTATCTCCATTTGATACTAATAATTGTACATCTTTTGTGGCACTGTTGATGTCCTAAGGCTGCTGCTTGCTTCCTTATCCCCCTTGCCTGAAATGGCATTAGGGTTCCAGGCTTTTTGCTGTCAGCTTCTGTGGGGGTCAGCATTTCATGTGATATGATGGGAGTGATGGGAAGTATAGAGCAGAGAAGAAAAAGAGTTAGGAATGTAAGTTAGAAATCATGGCAGTGATCCTTCTCGCAGACCGTTTTCAAGCCACTGCCAACATAGTGCTTGGACTGTTCAGAAACAGAAAAACCTGAAATGCCGCCTGCTTAGATCACTTCTGTGGAAGAGAAAAATAAGTAACTTGGCTTTCTCTATGTGGATTACTGTCATTTTGGTAATGAGAAGTGCTCTGAGAAACTGCTAGTATCAGCCTGTTAGTTACAGCAGGAGAACCTCAGTGCTGTGGGATCACATTGGCTACCTAGAGAAGTTAGGTTCACTGCAGGGGATGCATATGCCAAGAGAGTGGGCCAGAACACAGCCAAGGAAGAACATGGGTCTCTTAGAAAAGCATCCGAGGCCTTCTGGGGCTTTGAAAACTTTAATTTCTCTATAAATTGTGTTTTAATTTGTGCACAATTGCCAGGTGATTATGGAATTGAGTTAGCTGAATGAGTAACCAAGCAACAAGGTATGTTATTCACCAGTCATCAATACTTGGGAGCATTAAGCTGAATTGAGTTGTCTTTAAGTTGATCCATCCATTTCCCTGAAGCATTTGGAAAAATACTTAGTCTTGGAGGTGATTACTGATGAATTCTCTTCATCAGCAAGATCAGGAATGATGTGAGGTACTGCTGAGAAAAGAAAATGGGTAAATCTGCATTTATAGTAATGGCAAACTGCAAAGAAAAATTGGCCTTGGTTGTGTAAACAGCACAATGTAATAATCTGCAGCTAAACCCTCATCTGAAAAATAGTTTTATGTCAAAATGATTTGTAGTTTGTGCAGCAATAAAGCATCTTCTAGAACTCTGGTTTGCTTCACCCCCACTTTGTAAATAACTTTCCCAATAAGCCTGGAAATAAGAGACTTAAGCAGAAAATGAAATGGTAGAAAGAATAGTAATAATTTAAAAAATGCTGTCTTCTTGGGTCATTTATCATTGCAATAGTGGTGCAGACTGTTGCAGGAGGGGCAGCTCACACACTGTTTCGTGCTTGTAGCAGCACAGCTTTCTTTATGGCATTGCATTGCTTTACCTTGATGGTGTGCTTCCAATTTAGAAAGCAGGTAGCAGAAGGGGTGTTCTTCATCTTCTTCTATTTCTGGGGAAAATGATGGATGACCCCTCTCTCTGCAGAGCAGAGCTTTGGCTTGCTGTTCCACAGAGACATGTTTAGGCTGAAAATGTTTGACTGATAAGAACACGGTTACACAGTGGAGGATGCAAGGAATACATGTGGTTTTGAGGGGGAATTAACTTCATGTGGTTTGGTTTTCTTAATGAAGTTCTGTATCTAGCTAATTGTGGCAGATCTGGGAGAGAAAATGTAAGGAAACAGTTGGTCCTTCCATTATGATGGATTATTAGCTTCCTAACTCATTTCAGATAGTGAGGAGCATTTATTTGCTCTCTAAATTGTAGAAAACAGCTGCTTTGGTATTTAAAGCTGTAGTGAAAACTACAGCATAATGAAAAGGATTAATTAAAATCTGGTAAAACCTTACTTTAAGATGTATTTCTAACCAAGCCCATTGCCGGATACATTTCCAATGTTTTTGTCTGCCATTGACTAGAAAGAGATGAGTTTCCTTTGTTAGTTCTCTTCTGCCCCTTTGGAGTTGCACTACAGGAGCTGGTCATTCGCATAGATTGATCATGCATTTGATTGACACATCTGTTATTCTGTTCAAGTTAGGTTATCTGTACTGATAGGAGAGATTTTATTTCTGTTTCACAACAGAATAAAGACTCTTGACTGCGAGGTGCTGTGAAAAATTGGGGTGCATGGAAGCCCAGAATCCATTGATTAGGGTAAGTTGAAGCAGTGCAGTTGCCGCTTTTGAACTGCTGAGCCCACTGTGAGCTCGTTTGCAGTGGCTGGTAAATTGGAGAGTCTTTGTGTTTTAATGGGCACACAGGGTATACAGCTCCCACTTTACACCTGCTAGCAGTTTCTGAGAAGCAGCAGCTCCTCTGCAGCATGTACTGAGTTAGGGTTGCAGGTGGGCAGTGCTGGCTGCTCATAGGCAGTCATTGTCTCTCGGTGCCTGGGCTGCCTGGATGCGTTCTAGCAGTGTGGCTGCTGGGTTTTCATAAATGGTGGAAGCACCCAGGGTTTGAGCAATTATTGTTGAGTTTAATCCTGCAAAAAGGTGAACATCTGATTCTTGGAGCATGCTTGAAAAGTAAAGGCAGAAGGACATCCATGGGGTTTTTGTTAAGTGTTCAGGCAGGATTTGAGTGATGTATGAGTGTGTAACACTTCTTGATCCCAGTTCTCACAGATTTAATGTACACAGTTTTGGTTGGACACTTTTACCCAGGCTGAGTGAAAAGGAAGGCTGTGGCCTCATATTTCCCCTGGTTTGGCAAGCAGCATCCTCTCTGCTCATGTTTGTGCGTGCTCTCTGGATCCTGCAGGGTTCAGCTCTCTTTACAGCACAGCCTGGACCAGCCCCACGAGCACTGTGGGTGCAGAGCCCTTCCGGGAACTGCAGGAATGCCATAAACCAGATGGCTTCAGAAGTTGGAACTAATGTCAATGCTTTGTTGCCAGAAACACAAATTCAGTTGGTCCTGTGCCAGCACCTCTTGATTTATTTGAGCTTCACCTGATCAGTTCTTCTTTTCCTGGAATACTAAATACCCAAAATAAATCCTGGTATCTTATTTGAGCATTTTGGCATAGTTATAGGGGAAAGGATATTTACAGCTGTCTTACTTTCACAGTTATCACTTTATTATGGACACGCATGTTGCAGTCTGTGGATAAATGTCAATGTAAAGTGTGTGTGTGTGATTTCTGTGCATTCCTTTATGTTGTCCTTCCAACCATATTTTCACCTATTTATGAAAACCTATATTAAAACCAGTCAGCTGTTGCCTTACAACAGTTTAATGCTTCCTACAGCATCTTACTCTCTTCAATTACTGAGTTTGCTCTTTCTAAAATCCTGAGTTACTGTTTATTGGAAAATCAAATTGAACTGTTATATCATTGTCCAGCAAGTCTCCAGCTCCATCACTTAACATACTGAACACTGGGAGGATACGTGCCTAATAACATCTGCTGATGGGTTTTCCATTTTTAGTTTGTGTGCTGTGGTTACATGCTGGAAGGAATATTTGGTTAGGTTTGCAAATTCTTTTCATCCTACAACAGAACGTTTCAAGGTGTTGAAATGATTTGTGGTCTTCCATCTGAAATGTGTATTTGCTTTGTGCCGTTACTATTTGCCTTCTAAGTTCAGTGGGGTGGGGTTTTTTTTCTATTTAAAAGTACATTTGACCACAGTTTGTACTATAGTAAAAGAAATTCATTTTATCAGTGGGGCAGTTTAAGTATAACTAGAAAGACAACTTAGTACAGCTATAGAAAGTGGGATCTGATCCTTTATAGGCTGTTTCTTGCTGTTCATTTACCCAGTAGACCTCTTCAGTGCAGTTTTAGCCTATTACAGATATGCTTTTATGGATTTCCAGAAGTCTGATGATTCCACATTTAACCTCTTGGTTAATTCACACAGGATGTTCTTATACCTCATATTGTTACAGCTCTCTCAGTAGCATTTTAGGTTAAGATTTTCCTGCACTGAAGCCCAGAGGAGTGAAGTGTTTTCATTCTGAGGACAGAAAGCTCCAACAGTTCACCTGCACTAGTGAATGTCAGTAAGGGCTGTTCATTTGGGCTCTTGTGACAATTCTCCCCACGTCCTAATGTTCAACTGCCACTAATTCTGTGTGGAACTTTAGGAAGGAAAAACATCTTTATTTTCTTTATGAACATTTAGAAACTTTGAATCAATGATAATTTGATGGCACAAATGAGATTGTGTGAGTGACTGAGAGGCATATTTGCTTTTAAATAAGTATGTGACTGTGCTTATAAAAATGATTATTATTTACCTGAGACATGCTTTTATTCCAAGAAGAAACACATTTTGAAATACGTTTGGGGAATACTTTAAAGTGTGGGGAAATATTTCAGGGGAGCTGCGTGCCTCTCTTCAGCGACTTGGGGCTTATTTTAACCAGGTTTGATAATAAGCTCACATGAGTCTTGAGGAACTTTCTAAAGCTACAGCTAAATGGATAGCAGATGGCTCCTGCTCAGGAACAATTAAAAATAAATTTACTGACTCCTGAACTGTGGATGACTTGACACATCCTGGTTGTTCACCGTGCACATCATGCGCTTCAAGGAGCAAACCATGTTTAGGTGGGAATTCGGCAGCGTGATCGGCTGTAGCTCACAAATGAAACCCTGATTTGGTGAGAAAAGTAGAATTTGTTCAGGTGTGCATCTGGCCTTGGTTACAGCCTCTCAGGCTTAGAGGAAAAATGTAATTCCATAATTCTTGTTCTGGGATTCTGCAGTGCAAAACAAATTCCTGTGGGAGGATACGAAGCGTGTGTATCACTATAATAGAGCTATGTACGTAACGTTACATAAAACATTATTATTTAGCAAGGATAAACATAATTCCTGAGAGTTGAGTATTTTAAGTCTGAAGGGCTGGGGGGTTGGCAGATGGTGCGATGTTCGCTCTGTGATTTTTATATAACATGCGTGAACCTTTGGGTAATTGGGAAATAAAGTTGAAATTGTCCCTTCAAATTGTCTGTCTTAGGTTGGAACAAGATATTAAGAAGTTAAAGGCTGACCTGCAGGCGAGCAGGCAGATCGAGCAGGAGCTGCGCAGTCAGATCAGTTCTCTGACCAACACAGAGCGGGGGATTCGGTCCGAGATCGGGCAGCTCCGCCAGGAAAATGAGCTGCTTCAGAACAAGTAGGTGCTCTTACACTAAGTCAGTGCTGCTGACTGTAGTCAGGGGAAGCATTGTGTTAAGTCTCTATGAAATTTGCTGGCAAATCCAGCAAGGCTCATGCGGGACCACTGGCAGCAATTTATTTTCAGTAGGTGAAATCCTCCGTTAAATCCTGTACCTGTTACCTTCCAGATTACACAATGCTGTACAAATGAAACAAAAAGACAAACAAATGATCAGCCAGTTGGAGAAGAAGCTGAAGGCAGAGCAGGAGGCACGAGCCTTTGTAGAAAAACAATTAATGGAAGAAAAGAAAAGAAAGAAGTTGGAAGAAGCAACTGCTGCACGTGCTGTGGCATTTGCTGCTGCTACAAGGTACTTTGTTCTACCCCAGACCAAGCTCAGCTCCAGAATATCCCTGAGATGTGCTTTGGGGGGATTTGGGGCGGCATTTTTCACTGTTCTGTACATAAAAGAGTAGTCTGTATTTATTTCTTTATTAGGAAGCTTGATCTGTTTTAAGAGGTCTACTTGTGTTAAGGCAGTGGGAGGACTTGCTTCAGCATCTCGATGTTTTTTCTGCAGAGGAGAATGTACTGAAACTTTACGGAACCGTATCCGGGAGCTGGAGACAGAGTGCAAGAAGCTAACAATTGACATAAAGCTGAAAGAAGATCAGATACGAGAACTAGAAATGAAAGTTCAGGTAATGAGAAAGCACCAGGGGCTTAGATCAGCATCACAAGGAGTGAGTGCTTTCAGCCCTTGGAAACTGGTGGAGGCAATCAACCCCTTCAAGAATTATGTTCTTCAGATGTCTGTCTTGCATGTCTTGTGTCAAGACACTTATTTGCAGGAAGATGGGTATGAGAGAGGTTGTCTCAGCTCCGCACCATTCTATTGTTTAAATTATTAGAATCTTTTCCCCCAGACCAATGGTCTGGGCAGACTGAGAATGTAAATCCCCTCAAGAGTTTTCATCTAATGTGAGGAGCTTGTTGCCAGTCTGCATCACTTTACATTTCACTGCTAGCAAGCAAGATTGCTTACTTTATGCAGTCTGAATCGCTGGCCAGACATGTTTTGTTTTTTCCTGATAGTGCTTGACTGTTGAAAGTACATTGTGCTGGACTCGTAGCAGATGCGTTGTCTTGCACATTCAAGTTTAAGAGCTCCGATGTGTGAGCTGAAGCTGACCTTATTCCTTTAAATTGTCTGTTCCTGAAGAGGTACTGTTTCTTTCTTAGTCAAAATTTTCATGCATACTTCCCAGCCACACAGTGCCTGACTCTTGTGTGCAGAATCCTCGCTCCCTCCATTTCCTTTTTCCAAATTTCTGGGGTTGCAGCACAGCTGGGTTCAATGTGGGAAGTATTCCGAGATAAAGAAACCCTAGAAATCCCTTTCATCGGCCAATTGCAGTAGCTTTAAGTGCTTCTTTAGTATCACTTTAAACTCTTCAGCAAGGCATCAGTCCCCACTGTGGCCACTTTGCTGTGGAAAGTGTTGTCACATTCCACAGCTTGGCTGAGGGCTGCCTGGCTGCTTGGCTGGCACTTGGAAGGGCTGAGGAGGGCTCCTCCGTGGGGGCTCTTGATACAGATGAGAGAGGGCTGAGAGGCAGAGTAAATGGTACTTGCTCGCTGCACTATTTATGTGTTGTACAATATGGCTTTAATCACTTGTGATGATCGTGTATAATTACTGGAGGTAATATTACAGTGTCCTTAATTAACCATCATTTTAATTTTACAGTATTAGTCCCAGGCCCAGTGGTGTGCTGTGGGGAAGAGAAAGACTTCTCGGTATATCTCACGTGTGAAATCAATGAGAATAACATTTGTCCTAATTACTCCTCCAGGAGCTGCGAAAGTACAAGGAGAATGAGAAGGATACAGAGGTGTTAATGTCAGCACTTTCAGCCATGCAGGATAAAACACAGCACTTAGAGAACAGCCTGAGCGCAGAGACAAGGATCAAGCTGGATCTGTTCTCTGCATTAGGAGATGCAAAACGGCAGCTTGAGATCGCCCAAGGTAAGGCAGGATAGTTTAATTCAATCCACAGTACTGACTGAAAGCATGACAATAGAGCAGAAAGAATATCCTACCTCTTTATTTAGGGGTGAGCTACAGCCCCCACTCAGCATTTCAGCTTTCAGTGGGGTTTTGCCTTTTGTGGCTCTGCCCATGTGAACCTGACCTGATTGCCCAGGCTATTAAACTGAAGCCAAAAGCCATCAAGATGGGTGTTTGACTTAATTTATCATTGCTTTCTACATTTTTATAAGCCATTACCTCAAAGCTGGAGAGCTTCTTTTAAAGGGCTGGACTGTAAATAATAGTTGCTATCTATTAACCCCCTCTCCTTGAATCCTAATTGTATTTTATTACTCTTGAAGTAAATACAGCCTAAATGTTGGGGGAGCAAAATAACCCAGGCAGTTTTAAATCTGGCACTGGTAAGGTGAGCATCGACACTGGTGCCGCAGCCACCAGAGGGAGCACGAAACCGACGATAACTCCCTGCTCAGGTTAGGAACCAATGAAGCAAAATCAAATAAAATTAAATAACCTTTTGATTTAGCCCCTGTTTAATTTCCCAGCAGAAATTTGCTTGGCTGCAGGAAAATCGTTTCATTTCATTGGTGTTTGTTTTATTAATTGCTGTAGTGATGATGTGAGTGTGCACAAAGGGGGTTCAGTTGAAGAACTCATCTCATAAGCAAATGCTACTGCTCTTGTGAGGTGCTTGTAAAAGGTGAATGGAAAAGAGCCAAGTTGAGCTGTAGAAATAATTGATGCAGCAGTGAATGCAAACAGTGCAAAATCTGATGGAAGTGCTATGTCAAGTTGTGTGACGTGGTAACTAGAGGTAATTCACCTCAACACAAAGCAGGAGTTACACAAGTTGTGTTTTACTGATGCTGTGTTAGGCGGTGAATATCTCCTGGGTGTTTTGCTTCAACAGCTCTTAATGAACAGTTGGTGGAGGGTGAGAACACACTGTGGGTTCTAAGTGATGTTGTTTGCTGTTTTCAGGGCAAATAATTCAAAAAGATCAGGAAATCAAGGACCTAAAACAGAAGATTGCAGAAGTCATGGCAGTAATGCCCAGCATAACATACACTGCAGCCACCAGCACTCTGAGTCCGGTTTCCCCACATTACTCTTCCAAATTTGTGGAGACCAGCCCTTCTGGACTTGACCCCAATGCCTCTGTTTATCAGCCCTTGAAGAAATGAATGCCAATTTTCTTTTTGCCCAGTAATTTTGTCATGCTGAAGGCATCACACAGGAGTGTCTCTTGCAGTCAAGATGAAGTTGTATTGTGTGAGACTGTATTTGTTGTCATTTAAAACAGGATAAAAGAACATCTGGATTGACTAGAACTGCCCATCGGTTTTTCTTGTAAAGTTTTAGAAAACCTCACAGAACTTTGCAATTTATTTTCCTTGGCCAATGCATTAAAAACAATTCTTGGTTTTCAAGTAGCCAATTTTGCCTTTTTATGTACTCTTGCATGGTTTCCTCTTGAAAAACACAGGGCTTTGCTTGATTTTGAACCCTTTCTGCTTTTTGGGTTGTTTTTTTTTTTAATAAGTTGAATTTGCAGATTTGTTCAGGAATAGTGAGGAAAAAACCTTTAGTTTTTACAGTGAAAGGGTTAAATAATCCAACAAAGCTTTGATTTATAGATGTATTGAATACAAATATGTGATGTTGCAGAAGATAATTTGATTACCCCTCAAAGGACCAAACAAATTTCAGGGGCGTTGTTTAAGGGAAAGAATAAGAGAATAGCTGATGATGTGACGGTGGTTGTTGTGTGAAATATTTATATTCCCATTGGTGTTTTTAGTCATTGAGAATTGCTAACAGTCTTGTTCACAGTGCCTTGGGAAAAGACATTTCAAGAGGAAACTTGATAGTTTAAACTATTTTTTCCCCCTTCACTGTCATCTAGCTTATATATCAAAGCTCATTACAGAGTCTACTGCAAATTGTACATGGTAATTTGGATGTTCATTATAAACCAAGGTTACATCTTCTGTTTATTTTGATATAAACTCAGCAGTGTTCTGTAAGTCGCCTTGATTATACTGCATCATGGAAGGCACAATATTCATACAGGAAGCGTTATTGTGAAGGCGGAGCTGTGCAATGTACTGTATACAAGAGACTGTAAAGCTGGCTAATAAAAGCTGCAGTTCTGGGTTTTTTATTTTATTCAACTCTGATTTACACTCTCTGTCACCTCGTGTTTGACAGTTTAAGTGGAGCTGAATATTTTTCAGCCCTTGTGCCAAGGGGTTTTGAAGGAAACCTGTAAATTGCACAAACATTTATGTTCAAATTGACTTCTACATTATAGAAGGTGTTTGCCCTGGCAGCTTCTGAAGGGTTTAGAGGGTGGGGATTGGGGGGGTGGGAAGCAAAGTTGGACTAGTAACTCCCAGCATTACAAACCCAACACAGGGCTTTGCAAACATGCAGTGGACTCTGGGAGGACAAATTTCCTAAAGGAAAAGCATTTGGTGTTAATTGGCATGGAGGCCTCATTAAAAAACATTGAGTAGGACGTGCAACTCCACAGAAGTATTGAAGTTTCATCATTTTAATCACAGATATTCTTTGGGGACAAAACTCCTTGCATTAGCCAGGTGTGCTTGTAGCTGCCGTTTGCATTTGGAATCATCCTGTGTAACTGTCACCATCAAGGTGTTGCTCAGAAATGTCATCAGTTTTCCATCTCTGTGCAAAACACCAAATACCGTCAGTGATTTTTTGTGTTGAGGTTCCCCCATTTTGCTGCCTACTTCAGCACAGTTTTCATTCAGTACTTGAGCCGCATTCTTTTTTTTTTCCGTGGGGTTTACAAAGAATAAACATTTTCTTGAAGATTAAAAAAATAATAATTTTTTTTTTGCCTTTTTAACTGCCCTGATGTGGCCTGGTGTAGAGAATACATTTTGGTTCAAGAGCACTCTGGTGTTCCAGGTAAGCCTCTTGTATTTAATGCATAAACTCAGCAAGCCCTGGCAGTGGGCTCTTAGAAAGGAAAAAAACCCAAAACAAAAGGTAAAGTTCTTGAACTGCAGAAGTGCATCCCGAGGTTTAGCCTTTGTCCTTCACCATTCTCCTTCCTGCAGCAGCTGAGATGCGTGATTTGGAGGTTTTAAGCATTGTCCTTGTCTACACAAACCCAAACAACTTGTCCTTGGTTTCTGTCTCTGCTTCGTTCTCTCAGCAGCCACTGTTCCTGTTGCCATTTTTTAAGTGGGAATCCTGCAGCTGCATTCAGGGAGCAGGAGCTGTCGTTTCCATCTGTTCTTTGGCTGCTGCCCGGCTCGTCCTGACATGGGGCTTCTTCTCCAGGTAAAACTTTCCAGGTACCAAGATACTCCAGCCTCAGCTCTTCCGTGATCCTCCTGCAGGCACTGCCAGAAGCTCCCAGTTCCCTCAGGACACATCTATTCTTGTTTTCTTCTCACACCACCACCAGTCTGACATACACATAGATCATTTCATAATCGAAATACATTATAGATAAGTTTGCCATTTTCACAGCTCACGTTGCAGTGCAGCAGAAGCTGCTTCTTTAGTAGCCTCCTCAGTTCAGATGGAAATGCTCTTTTAGGAAGGAGGAAGGTATTTGCAGGCACCAGTCAGCTGTGCAGGGTAAGTGAAGTGAGTGGAAGGAGATAGTTTAAGCACTCAACTCTTGATGCCAGCCAGCCTCTGGATCTTAAAATATTTAAATGCCTGAAATGGAAAATATCTTAATGACTCATCATAAATGGTACTTGCAAGATTAATTTATGGAGAGTTTAAGAATGTAGGAGTGCAGAAGGGTCACTTAGGATAGTCTGGGTTTTCTACAGTAGATTTTAAGATATTACTGCAGGATAAACACCAGAGAGGTCTGCCAAAGAAAGCCTGAACTTTTTCCAGCCAGCATAAGCCTAGGGGGAAAAAGTACTGGAAAGCCAGGAGTTCTGTGCAATGGTTTTGAGTACCTTGGGGTTTATCTTCCCTCAAATCTGAAGTAGAGCGGAGAGCAGGATGTCATTTTATTTTTAATATTTAACAAAAAGCTTCTTTATTCATGGAGTCTAGTAACTGTGCCAAGATGAACTGGCTCCCTTTTCTTAGCATATATCATGGTGATGGGGAAGGGAGGGCCTAAATGCATGTGTTGAATTCAGTCCTGCTTCATCACACAGAATTGCTGCTTTGGCCTCAGTGTCCCTCTGGCCAGCAGGAAATGAAGCTGCAGGTACCAGCTTCAGTGCAGGACAAGGGGTGAGCTGCCGTCTGCCTGAATGTAGCTGCTTCCTCGGAACTGTTTAACCAGGACAGACTCATGGTTTGCTTTTCCTTTTCCTTTCTTAATTGTTAAATCAGATTTGGAAGTTGTTCGCTTATCCTGAAGCACGCTGGAGTTACACACTGGAGTAACTGGCTCCAAGAGTGATTCTTAAACCAAAAGAAGTGTGCCTTCAGCATGTCCTGATCCTGCTGGTGTGTCCAGGAGCTGGCTGCTCCACGTATGTTGCTGTTGATGGCGTTTGTATGCAACAGATGGGTTTTTTGCACTTTGAAATAAAAATGAGACTCCTTCCAATAGCATTGGATAGGAAAGGCTCTGTTAAAATGTTTAACCGTTTCCTTTACCACTAGTGCCTGCTATTGAGAATAAGACTGTTCCCAAGTTTAGCATCTGAGAGTGGGACGAGAGCCTAAGCCAAAGCCTGCACCTGAGCTGCAGGCAGGTTTGTGTACTGGTGGCACTGAGTACCACTGCACTGCAGCAGTGCTGCGGGTTGGGGCTTCTTTTGTTTGGGGTTTTTAACAAACCTCACAAGTTTCAGTCGCAAGCTCGGTGGCTGTTAAATACTCATCGGAGTTGGTGTGCAGTGAGGTACGTGTTTCTTACTACTGGACATTGCCTTTCTCTTGGCATTTGGAAACCAAGGTCAGAAACAGACCTTCAGCAAGTTAATACTAGCAGATTATACAAATTAAATCTGTGATGCCTCAGTATCTTAATTGAATCAGCTTCTATGATGCACTAAAATAACACACAACCATTTGCATCATTCTAACAAAAGAGATTAGGCAGAAAAAAAGGGCAAGAATCAATCAAGTTCAAATGCAAGTGGCTCATGTAGCTATAATATCTGAGTGGTCACGATGCTGTTCTAGAGCATCTTGTCAGGTTCAGAAGATACTGGTTTGTACTGCTTACAATGGAAGTCTTTGTCTTACCTAATTAAGAAATTATTTCCCATCAAGATTTAGCTGGTATGAACAATAATGGTTTGGTTATAATAACATAACAGTGGCAGTTAGGGAGAGAGTAGCCTGCTCCTTCACCTTGCCAGAAATGCTCCAAGAGCAGTCCATGTTTTGTGGGGAGATACCCCTTTTTCTTGCTTACCCCAAAGCAGCAGCTGAGCAATTTCCCTTCCTGACATCACAACGTGGTATCTTGGCCATAAACCGTGTGTCAGCTTCAGGTGAATTTTCTTACCCTTTGCTTTCAAGCCATTCCATTCAAAGTCTGATTGAAACGTTCCTTATGCAAAATGCATGGCAAGCGTTTTAACGACGATTTAAGATGGTGCTAAACCCAAGGGATTATTGCAGGTGTGAAAGAACTAGCATTTTACAATCTTTATCTCTGTAATTGCTCACTTAATCTGATCTATTTCTTCATATGTTTGCCATTGTATCCTACCTTCCATTAACACTGACTAAACAATTTGGTCTCCCGATGATGTTTTTGGCAGCCTCTGTTTGTTTGTAGACTTTTCTGGTGCGTTATCACTGAAACCCACCTGCTTATTTGTAATTTCTTTGGGGTTTTTTTTTTTAGCTAGGTCTAGGGTTTGTGTTTGCTTGGTCGGGTTTTATCCTTAGCCCTCACTCTGAATTACCTGCCCTATAGAATAACTGCAAGCAATTTCTGTCATGTAGAAGATTTATGCTTCATCTGCTTTTAGTCCCATTATCAAAAAAGCCAATTGAAGGGATTGTATAAGGTGCATCTGTTACCCATGGGAATATGCATTTCTGCCTGCAGAGCCCCTGGGCTCTTTGGAGGACATTAGAGCCCCCATCTGTAAAGAAACCAAATCACAGCCATCCTGAGAGAATGGAGCTTTAAAATGTTGAACTCTTTTGATAGGGAAAGAAGTTGAAGTAGTCTTTTATCCATGATTAGCTTGAAGAAGAGAAAATCCAAGTCCCCCTGAATCCTAAGGAAACTTGGATCCGAACCCAAGTGTTGTGGTTTCCAGCGAGAATAGCTGAGAGCTGGGGGGCCCAAACCCAAAGCAGACGAGGCTTGGAGCTCTCTGAAGGGGAGGAGAAGAAAGGAAAAGTCCTTTGCGTTGGCTGCAAAGAGCCACGAGAGGGCCCAGGCAGCCTGTGCTGAGCCTGGCCCCGCTGAGCGCGCATCAGGGGCCCTGCTCAGCCACCAGCACCCCGGGGAAAAGCCATTTGTTTCTAACCAGACTTGTGATGCTATTCCATAGTCTTCCTGGTGTGTGGGAGAATAGGGAATCCCTAGATGGAAGCCCGGAGAGCTCAGGAATACATGGATTTACGTGCTAATAAAAATCAATATGCCCGCATTCTCTCCCTGAGAGGCTATAGAGAGATTCAGAGAGGGAAGAAAGACGGCTTTACTTTATCCTCCATATCCAGAAGCCTTTCTGCTGCAGAGACCGCAGCGATGCAGATCCTTGGTCGATGTTTGATGCAAACACAGGAACCGTTGCGCCCTGTGTACACCTGTAGCGTTTCACCCATGTTCTCTCCATGCTGGTGGTAGTTACCTGCTCGACTGCCTTTACTGGGTGTCTGCCGGTGCAGCCGCAGCTTGCCTGTAGCTCGTCTCTCTACCTGCTTACCCATCTGTAAAATGGGCTTTTTGTTTCTCGGCTTCTCAGGGATACACTTGAAAGCTTGCTCCGTGTTTATTGCTGCTTTAAAGGACCTCACTGAGCTCAGGTATACAGGAATGCAGAGGGTGCACGTAATAGTTTTCAGGTAGGGATTTCTCTGACAGGTAAATATTTGGCTTCCTCCTATGTCTTCTTGCCCATAGCAGCAAAGATTTAGTAACAGTAAAAGGAAAACTTAAATGCATGTGTGTTTTTAACACAAGAGTCAGCTGTCTTCTGGTCTCTTTTACATTTGTTACTGATTTACCATAGCTAAAGAAGAAAGGAGGGGTATGTAGTAACATTCTGGATGGAGACCAGCAGGACCCACACTTAAGGCACTGACGGGGGAGAAGCTGGAGGAATTGAAACCACGAGTTTTACTGCCTATTATGGCACCAAGTAATGCATTAACAGTCTGATTTTCATGCTGTGTTTCTAAATGGCAGCAATACTTAGAAAGACAAAACGCTTCTCAAGTATTCCAACACAAAGGCCAGAGTTACTCACTGCAGAGGGAGCCTGATCGATTATTCCATGTGTACAGAGCCACTCAAAGGGGAGCATTATGTGGTGGTTTAAACAGAGCTCAGCAAAGCCCTGAGCAAGGCGAAGTTCTGCTCTCAGCCCTGTCACTGCGACTTGATGCCGAAAGGGGGTTTGAATTGAGAGCTGGTAAGGCAGCTTCTTGCCCCATAGAAACTCATCTGGAGAGACACCAGGGACTGAGGAGGATTGAACAGGGTTTTCTCAGTGCTTGCTCCTTATTTTTGTCACCTCGGCGTGTTCAGTGATAGTTACATCAACCAACACTCACTGATTCCCGTCTGCCTTTAGCTGAGTTTCCTGTGCAATCCCTTTGCGTTTCAGTTCTGCCAGCCATGTGCCTGCCCTGCTTTTAAACAGATGGTGATCCAAGGAAGCATAAAGAGTAAGGGTAAGAAACACTGCTGAGTTCTTCCCACCTTGTCTGTGTGCCCTGGTTGACTCTTTAGCGAGCTTGTGAAACAGCAACTTCATTTGTTCTGCGGCAGCACTTAAAGGAGCTGTTGGACAGGGGTGCAAAGTGGTCCCTGGCAGCTGCGCACTGGCACGCATTGGTGTCCCTCTTGCTTTTCTTGTGACCTCTGAAATTCCTGGGGCTCCCAGCACAACTGCACAGTCCCATGAGCCAAAGCTACCCTGAGCTGAGGTATCTTGCTTGACAGGTCAGGTTATACCCCTGCGCTGGGCTCTCTATGCAGTGCAGCTCCAAAGATGTGCATCTCCCTCCACTCGTTGCTTGGCTCCTCAGTCTAAATGAATTAATTTGCTTACCTGGACCTCTGTCTTCATCTCCCTTGCTTTGTGCAGCCAGTAAGCAGCTGATGGGGTTTCAACCTGTTGCATGTTTGTGGTCTTTCTTGTTTGGGTTTTGTCTTGCGTGGCTGCCCTACTATTTCTCGAAGCCCAGGCTTTGGAAATCGCTTAGCCTTATGTTTGGCAGTTCAGTTAATAAGTTGCATAATTACAGTTCTAAGAGCAGGTCCAGTACCTTTAGAAAGTGCAGGGGAACCTAAATACCCTCTTCCTTCTCTGCCTCGAAATGGTATTAATTTCTTTCTCCTCTAAATGGCAACAGAATTAATTCTGGAGAGACCTGTTGCTCAAAGTAGAATCAGTGGATTAATAAAAGTGTTAATTATTCAAGCCTGCAAATGCTCCCTAATGATTGTTTAGTGCAAAGTTAATGTTTGATTGGAGAAGGTCATCTGCAAGCCTGAGTAGGAAATCTGTCTCTGTAATAGCAGGTGAAAGCCCAGCTACAAAGCACAATTCTCTTCATGCTATGCACTGGTGCTCTCCACTGCACTCTGCCTCACCATCCTCAACAATGGGCTTGGAAGCAGGGCTGGTTTTTGCCATAGGGCAGCCGCAACCCGAAGGATCACCCTTGTTAATGAAGTGGGAGCAATCGCACCCATCGCTGTGCCACCTCATTGCAGCCCTACCTGCAGGGGAGCCTCGGGCTGAGCGTGGCTGCTCGCGTCTTGCACTGCACACAGTCTCCTGAGAGCTCAGCCAACACGTGGCAGGCATGCAGAGGAAAGCAGCGGGTGCTGTGGTTTTGCACCCACAGTCCCTGCTGCAATGCTGTGCAAATGGAAGTGTCCAGCAATCATTGGTGCTGCAAAACCTCAGCCTGCCGTGGGGCTGGGGCAGAGCTGTCAGCCCCAAACCTCTGTGTGCACTCCTCAGGGGTAGTTGAACCGAATGGCACCAGCAGGTTTCTTCCCCAACAAAGACGAGCACCCCATTGCTCCAGCTCAAGAATGAGTTTCTCTGTCAGTTCTAGGTCTAAGTCGCGCTGCTGAGCCTTTCTGAGCTTGCAGGGGCAGGTTAACTGCAGGACAGCCACAGCCTGGGACTGCTGCAGGACCGAATCCTGCGCTTTGACCGGTTTCCTCTACTGGGATTTAACTGGAAAGGACATCAAGAACCTGGCTTAACCTGGGCTTGGTTTTCCTGGCAGTGCCGAGGCTGGGAGGAGACCTCCCTTTTGCCAGCCGTGGCCCTCACTGCGTTTGTGGCTTTGGGCAAACCTGTGTGTGCTTGGAGCTGGTTTCCCTGTTCAAAGGGAGGACGGTAAGGTCCAACCTTGCGAGACCCCCTCGGAGGAAGGGCGTTGTGTCAGCGCTGCCGAGGTCTGCAGTTGTCAGAACGGATGTTTAACTTTACAGCCTCAAACCAAACAAACCCCTCTCTGAGTGAAGCCTTGCCTGGAGCTGCTGGGGTTTAGGCATTAATGTTGCGGGTCCCTGTAGATGCTCCTCGTTGCTCCATCAGAGCGATGAAACTGGTGTGTGTTTTGCAAAAGGAAGCGTAGCAAGAGAGGAGTCTCTGCCAGAGGTGAACCATCACAACCAAACAGGAGGCGAGCAGCCCCAATGCTCCTTGGTGCAGCTTAACCTCAAGGGAATGAGGGACACAACCTCCTTTGTAGCAAGCAAGGCACTCAGTAAAAGCAGAGCTGGAAAGAGCTGTTGCTGACATGAAGCTGCTGCTTTGACTTTCCCAACTGCCAAAGGCTTTGGAAGCGCCTGCTATGGAAGCGCTGCTCCCCAACAGGAAGAGGATGAGGGCTTTGAGATGTCTCCTGCGCAGCAGCAGCAGAAACCCCATCAGTCCAGTTACAGACTGTGGGAGATCATCAGGTGGGAGAGAACTGAAACGATTCTGACCTTTTGGGGTAGGAAAGCTCTTGCACTTCATGGGCTGTCCACGCGATTGCTGCACCTTGGGGGATCTCTTCATTAACCTCTTGGATGTTCACAGGCAGGCTCAAAGCTTCTGGCTGCTGGGGTTTCGGCCCCGTGCTTTGCAGTGAAAGGGGATTGAGCAGGACCCAGGCTGCGCTTGCTCCCATCACGTCTCCTAACAGATTCTGACAAGAGGAGCCACGGTAGCAAGAAAACAAGCAGGCACTGTCTGGGACTGCAGGGGGTTGTGTATGCAGCCAATTGAGACTTCCCAGCCCTCTTTTCACTGTAATTCACAGGGACATGGGAATGTTTCCCTTACACCAGCACTGCCAGGCAGGGAATGGCTGCGACTCCAGGAGCTGGGGCAGCTCCTGCTCGTAGCTGTGGCTACACGAGTGCGGGGTGAAGCAGCCTGGCTGTACTCTGCCAGCGCCTGCAATGAAGCCTGTCCAGCCTGTTCAAACGATGTCAAGGCTCAGCTCCAGGGAGAGGTCTCTCCCTTTCGCTACCCTGATTTGTGCTTGATCACTTAATATCCCCCATTCGAGCATTTCACTCAGCAGAAGAAAGGTCAAGAAGGGAGAGCAGGGTTCTTGGCTTGCACATCTGCTGCGCCAGGCCCTCGAGGACCTGTCTGACACTTGTGGATCTTCACAGTGCCTGCTGGAGGATGTGGGTGTTGCAGCAGTGATGTAGGTCGGTATTTGTAAGCTGTCTGGGACAGAGCCTCTTATCTGTGGAAGGATGTGGACAGCAGCTGACGGAGAGGGACCCACGCCTCATACGTGAGTGCTTCCAGAGCCGATGAAGATGAGTGATTCCTTCCCAGAACAGAAAAGCCTCCAAATCCTGCATGCAATTGAAGCTGCAGGAGGAATTAAGGTTGGCAGAATGTCATTATCTATACTGGAGCTCAGCCAGGACCTGGGGCTCGCCCTCCTCCTCCTGGGAAAGTGCCATTGGGTATTTGACAGCTCTATTGGGTCCATCCACTTGGGTTTAGGTATCCTCTGAAAGACCGGAGTTGCTGGGGCAGGAACCCCCCTTGGCTTCTTGCTGGAGCTAAGACTGTAGATAGCACCTACCAAATCCTCCCGCGCTTGCAGCACCCAGGCTCCCTTTGGCAATCCCTGTCCGGGTTCTGGCAGCTGAGAGCCTGCTTCTCCGCATGTGGGGTCAGGCAGGATGGCAGCCCGTCTGCAGCTTTGTCTTTATTACTGCTGTGGGAGGTGGCCACGGCTTTGGTCCATTTCTGCCCTGCACCCTCCTATATTCAACTGAACACCCCCAGAGCCTGCAGCAGGGAGGGGATGCAAGACAGACAGGTTACTGCATGCCTATGGCTTTTGCTGGTGCAGTTCCCCAAATCCCCTCTCCTTTGGCCACATCTGGACACGCCGGTGCCTGAAGAGTCCTGGTTTCCTTGCTGTGCCTGTGTAACGAGCCAGCCTTGCTCCGTCCTGGTGTCATCCACAGGACTGATGCTCCTCGGTGCCCTGAGGGTGCTCGGTGTCTGCAGGTCACGGCTTTGTCCCGGTGGCCACAACACACCGGGAAAGTTCTTTCTTCTGGATCCTTGACATCAATATTTGATGTGACCCAGGAGCATCCCAGCGGGGCTGCGCGGTGCGCCCTGAGCACGGGCCACGGGGATGGAGGTGGTGGATTAATTATTATGAAACAGCTCTGAGAAATAAATGCAGGTTGCCATGGAAGCACCAGCAGCGACAATGTCACCCCGGGGTTTAAGATGCTTTCAATGCTCCAAACACCATTTCCCTCCTCTTTCAAAACAAAATCTTCCAGGGGAGGGGAGATGGGGCTGTGTCCATAGGCTGTAAACCAGGCTCCCCTTTATTACAGCTGGGATCAACTTCATGCCTAAGCCATAGGGAGAGGGCACAGGGGCTGCAGGCAGAGGAGCCAACCCAGGAGGCAAAGGGGAGTGCAGGCTGGAGACCAGGGAATAGGCTGGGGATGCAGAGGACAGCTTCTTGTGACCCCTGCTCCTTGGGAGGTTTGGGGTGTAGCGGGAGAAGAGTTAAACATTAAAGAGGGTTGGAACATGACAGGGAAGCGTCTCTGAGGGTTTGAACGGAATAAATTGAGATCTTGTTTGAGAGAGGGAAAGAGGTGAGCAGAGATGTCGAGAATTGGTAATGCTGATCTAATGAATGCAAAAATTCAAATTACTGGAGCACCGTGTAAAAAACCCACACGAGGAAATGCCTGGAAGCTGGGCTCTGCCTGCCCCCTTCGCTCATCCGGATGAAGCAAGAAAGTGACCTTTTAACCCACTTTATTTTAATGACCCGTCTGTTGCCTGTCTCGCTGCAGGAGCCTGGGGCTTCGGTGCCTGCAGCCAGCACCAGCAAATCCAAGGGAATACCAGCTGTAGCCGGGTCTTGCCCTGTCTGTCCCATCCGCAGGCTGCAAGCATGCGATGGTGTTTAGCTGGTGCTGTGGTGCCATCTGCCAGCAGAGCCACCCTGACCAAGTGATGGCTCGCTCCTTGTGTAAGCTCAGGCAGCTCCTGCAGCACCTCAGGTGGGCATCAGCTGCTGGATTCACTGAGCCACTGAAACTTCTCACGGCCCAGAAACCAACCGTGTCCTGGGCTGCATCCAAAGGAGCGTGAGCAGCAGGTCATGGAGGTGATCCTGCCCCTCTACTCTGCCCTCGTGAGACCTCACCTGGAGCATTGTGTGCAGTTCTGGGGTCCTCAACATAAAAAGGACATGGAACTGTTGGAACAAGTCCAGAGGAGGCCACGAGGACGCTCAGGGGCTGGAGCACCTCCTGTATGAAGACAGGCTGAGAGAGTTGGGGCTGTTCTGCCTGGAGAAGAGAAGCTGCATGGAGACCTCAGAGCAGCTTCCAGCATCTGAAGGGGGCTATAGGGATGCTGGGGAGGGACTCTTCATTAGGGACTATAGTGACAGGACAAGGGGTAACAGGTTCAAACTGAAACAGGGAAGTTTAGATTGGATCTAAGGAAGAAGTTCTTTACTGTAAGGGTGGTGAGGCACTGGAATGGGTTGCCCAGGGAGGTTGTGAATGCTCCATCCCTGGCAGTGTTCAAGGCCAGGTTGGACAGAGCCCTGAGTGACCTGGTTTAGTGTGAGGTGTCCCTGCCCATGCAGGGGGTTGGAACTGGATGATCTTAAGGTCCTTTCCAACCCAAACTATTCTATGATTCTATAAATGTGACCACCACAAGCCGGTGTCCTGCACGCTTCCAGGTGTTAACAGCAGCATTTGTCCTGTTCTGGTTGGGCTTGGCCTCTAACAAACTATTCCTGCCTTTAGAGCTGTGCTTGTTCTGATCCTGCAGTCAGTCTCTCACCCACTTCAGCTCCCTGGCTTCTTGATTCTGTGGCCCCTGCCTCATTTTTGGGGCTGTCTTTGGTGTAGTGCCCTGCATGCTTAAAAACCTGTGCTGGCAGCTGCCTATAAAGACAAGGGCCTTAAAAGGCTGTTTCTGCAGTGCCTGGCTATGAGTAGAAATAGATTCAAAACTGGTGGAGAAAAAAAAACCATTAAAATTTCATAGGTTCCTCAGAGCCAAAGTCTCTGCTTTCTGAAACCTTCCAGGGCAAGGATCTCTGCTGCCTTGGAGGCTCTTCATGGACATGCTAATTGCTAACACTGAGGGCAGCAAGATTCGTCCAGGAAGGGAAGAATCACGGTCGGGGAGCTTGGGTCTGGCTCTCAGGCATAGAATCATAGAATCGTTGGGGTTGGAAAGGACCTTAAGGTCCAGTTCCAAGCCTCTGCCGTGGGCATGTTTGCACAAAGGGGATTGTGCCCCTGTGTTTTCCCCCAGACCCTGAGAGGGGTCACTCCACTGCTCAGGACTGGCCTTAAAATCGATCTTGGACTAAAAAGGAGCATTACAACCCCTGTGCGTTTGGAACCTTCACACACGTTCACGGAGAGCTCCTGGGAAAAGGTATGTTTTAACCACGTAACCAATGCCATAACTGAGCTCAGCCTTCCTTTTGTGCCGTTTGCTGCTGAGGTGAGGAGGCCAAAACCAAAATCAAAACGTAAAACCTCGCAATGCTTTTCAGCAGCCTGGGATGGCCCCGTGCAGCAGGAGGACTGCACTGTTCCAGCTGTTCAATCAAGTGATTGTGGGTGTTGGTTATGTGCTGACAGGCAGTGATACCTCCCTGCAGTAACAGCAGGAGCCAGAGCCAAGCCAGCGGGCAGAGATGCAAAGTAAGTACTCTCCTTAGATTCATTTTAATTCCCTCTGTATCTTAGGATACCCGCTAAATCATCGCCAGCAGGAATAGCATCTGCGGTTCTTAGAAGCAGCCATCAGTCCACCTGGCCCCTGTAGCTGTGCTGACCCCAGCCTGTCTGCCCGATGCTCCTGCTGTGCTGACCCTGCACCTCTGCAATGATAATGGGTGCTGATGGAAAAAAGAGGATGCAAAGCAGAGAAAGATGCACGGAGACGACAGCCGGATCTCTGGTACCTAAATCAGCCATGGGGCACTGGAGAAGTCACCTGAGGCCTGCTTGGCTCCAGCTCCAGAGACCAGCCCATGGCCATCACCCTTCTCTCAGGCCTTCCTCTCCTCAGCTTCCCACCCCAGGGTCCATTCGCTCTTATTTCTGCTTCACTCCCAGACCCGAAGCCCAGGCTGGTGCTGTTCAGTTGGAGCTCCTCGCAGGGAACAGCAGAGTACAAGGAAGGCAGTGATGGTTTCACGTGGCCTCATCCAGCAGAGGTGTAAAGCAGCATCCTCACATCCCATCAACTGCAATGAGACTTAAACGCTCCCAGCATCCCTTCACCATCAGTTTTAATGCTTTGGCATTGGGCTTGGAGGCTCTGGGGTAAAAGCCCTTCTCGCGGAACGATGAAGAAGGCAACCTCCGATCCCAGAGAGCAAACGTCAGCCTGAAGCTCGGGAAAGGGAGGGAAATAAACACCCAAGGCATCAAAGGGGATACAGATGGTCAAAACTTGATGGAGAGCCCAACTCCCTGGCAGCGAGCCTGCGGGCATTAATGTGAAAGCGATTGTTCTACAGATGCACAGTTCTGACAAACCAACGTCGAGCAGCTAATGAGAAGCCAGGAGCCATGTAACTAAAGAGCAATGCAGATTTAGCACTGCAGTTTCGATGGGGTGTTTTGGAAACAGTGAGGTTTGGGGGGGGTTGTGTGTGTTTTACAAAGCCTCCTCTTTCATTTGAGTTTAGAAACAGTTCCTGCGTTTCCTATCCCTCCCATCTCCAACCTGTTTGTGCAGCAGGTGCTGAGGAGCCCAGCCCCACGTGCGGATGCGCAGCACCAGCAGCGAGCAGTTTCCAGCAGCCCGAGCAGTCAATGGCCTTTCTGTGCGGTGCTCAGCTGCTGGCAGTGCCCGTGCTGCTGCAATCAAGCTGCTCGCAGAGCCAGGCTGGGCTGGGTGATGTGCACGGGGAGCCAGCTCCACACCGAGCTGTTGGCTCGCTCCAGCCTCCGGCGTGCAGCGAGCGGAGCGCTGTGGCCTGAGGGTGTCCCTGAACTCTTGCCATTGGTGATGAGCCATGTGAGCGGTCTCTTATGCGGCGTTCTTCATGGGTTCATTTGTCTTTTTCTCTTCCTTTGGCAGATGGAGAGCCTAAAACAGAGCGGAGCAACGTTTTGGCCGATTGTTACCCATTGAACCCATCTGCAGGAGCCAGAATAAATCAGAGTCACCCAAACGCCAGCGCAGCGGCGAGCCATGAGATAACGCTGCCCCCATCCTCTTCTCCCTATCAGGTTTTATACAATGAGTCTTATTTATGCCTGAAGCACTGGAGTGCTACACACATGATTCCCAAATGACTCCCCAAAACTTCCTGCCTCTTTCTGTGCGACAGAGCCCACGATGTGACACCCAGTGTGTAACATGGCACCAGCAGGGCCCACAGGGACAGGGGGATTTGATGCTCCTTTGCCAAAATCGGGCACCTGGGGCTGTAGCAGTTGGTCCCTGTGTCGGGTTTGGGGTGCTGAGAGCACCCTTGGGGAGGAAGCTCTGCCCTCACCGCTGCGATGCTCTGGATTGCTGCTTGCTCACACCAGACACAGACCAAACACAGATTTCTTCCTTACTGGGCCTATGGTGGGCTGGAGGAGAGCCCCAATATCCCCGCTCCTGCCCTGCACAGCCGATGATGTTTCTTGCAGCCTGGCACTCTCCACCCACCTCCTGGAAACTGCACAGAGCTGTTCCCAAAATACACAGGATGCAAGAGGAGCCCCGGCTTCAGCACAGCCCCTCTTCAGCAACTGGAGAAAATGAGAGCTGACAAAAGGTGCCCTTAAGGGTGTCTGCTTCCCAAAGGAATGACCTCAAGGGCGCTGTGAAGTGCACTGATGTTATTAAAAGGATGTGCGAGGGAGGCTTGTCAGCCCTAAGTGAAATGGATAAAAAGATGTTTTATGCAACAGGCTGTATCTGAATCGAAGGGACAATTTAAGCTGCTTTGTGGGTAATAGCATCTCTTTGATTGAGAAGCCGTGTTTTAAATATGGAATTAGTGAAAATGAGCGTGTTGGTGACCCTGTTTTCGGGGAAGGCTCTGTTATACACGTTGCAGTGAGCAATAGGACTTGAGGCACAGCAGAGTGGCTTTAACCATTCAGTGGCTTTCACCTGATTAAGAACAAGCCCCTGAGCTCTTTCCTGGCATGTCTGAGGTCTGGGTCTGGTCCCTGACCGCTCTGTGGAGGCTGTGCTCACTTGGGAGCACCAGATGTGGGGAGTGCAGGTGCTCAGCTGCTGCCAGCAGAGAGGCAGAGCCTCACCAGCCCTGGCTGACTGCCTCCTGTCTGTGCGGGGTCGGCCCCTGTTTTGGACAGCTATCACATTCATTATCCTCTCCATTCCGAGCTGTCATCTGATGTTACCGCTCCCTGACACGTTCCACCCCAGATCTTGGCTCCTTTTCAGGGCTCCCTTGATGCAGTTTGGCATCTGCCTGGCAAGAAGTGCTATTGCTGCCACCTTCCCCTATCAGCATCCCTTTCTTGTAGTGCCCTTCTGCCTTCGCGTTCAATACTACCAACTAATTAGCATCACATTATAATTGAATTGTCAAAAGGAGCTTGCATTAAGGTTGAGCAAGTCAGCAGGGTTACTGCTGTATCCTTTGGTCTTACGGCATCTTTTTAGCATCTCTTCTTCATTACTTCATCATTCATTAGTCATTACAACAGCTAAGGATTAGACTGGGAGCCTTTCGGGGCAAGCTCTATGTCTCCGTATCCCTTCTGCAGCACGCCTGCAGCACTGCAGGCAGCCAGAAAGCTGTGTCAAAGGCTGCTGTTTGGTCCCTACCCCGTCACTGACTCGCAGACTCCCTCTTCCTTCAAGCTGTGCTGAGTCTCCAGAGCGACTGAGGAGGATGTTTCCAGAGGCTTCAAGTGGCAGCAGATGTGCAGGGGTTGCCTGCCCAGGGAGTAGAAACAGCCACTGAAGCCAGAGCTAGGTAAAAGGGGCTTGAAGGAGCTCTTGCTCACTGCTGGTGCCTCTTAAGAGCTGCCCCATCCTCCTCTGTCCAGCCTCATTCCTATGGGACTGCGCTCTGTGCCCTGGTCCTGCTTCCAGCACTGAACCCTCTGCACTTGCCAGGGCTGGGGGTGAGCACCTCGACTCCTCTGCCAGCACAGCCCAGCTCCCGCTCGGCACAGACACACAAACGAGGTCTGGTGCAGCAGGGGCAGAGCTCGGAGCCCGGCACTGCTGCTGGCTGCAGTCTCACATAGCCCCACTTCCCTTCATGGCCCTCTCGGCCGTGAGTCTGGGGCTTCCCTTTCGGCGGCAGCAGCAGGGGGGTTGCAGATGGAAAGCAGCGCAGCAGAGCAGCGGGGCCGGAGCAGGAAGGAACCAATGCGGATTTGCCAGGCCCCACTGAACTCACCTCTTGTCCGCTGCCACTTTGCACAAGATGAATGCGGAGAACACGTAGAAAGTTCCATCCATCTGGGAACCCCAGCAGTCCCTGTTGATGCTCCTGCTCGTAGCCAAGCCACGAGCTCCCAAAACACCACTGGGACCCACTGACCAGCAGCACTTCCAAATAAAGGAATCAGTTCTTGCCCAGAGCCCTGCAGGGCTGAGGAAGCAAAGCTGCGTTGTCTTCTTTGCAGGTGCTTCGACCTCCTCTTCCTGAGGCTGTTCAGCAGCAGCACTTCCATTCTCCGCTCCCTTCACATCCCCGCTCCGGGCAGCTCCGAAATTCCTCAGGGAGCTCCTGCTGCTGTTCCCTCCACAGTGTGGGGAAGAGCCCGCATCACAGGCTGCAGACACCGAGGCACCCGGCTGCAGCGGTGGCTCAGGGGTGGCTGCTTTGCACCCAGCGAAGCTCTTCAGTAAAGGTGGGCTCTTCTTTGAGGATTAGGCTGACTTCCCAGCGGATTCATATGCTAACTGAGGGTGGATCCATGGGAAGCACATAGGAACCACCCAAGGGCTGGAGCAAGAGATGTGATCCTCTGTGCCAGGGGCTGGCAGGCCAGGCCAGGTCCCTTCAGTGCTCCTGTCCACACAAGCGGGTGTCCCAAGGAACCTCTGAGGAGGGGAGGTTCAATTCAATCACTGCTGATGTAGAGGCATAGCTCCAAGGAGCTACTTGTGTGCTGGCCATCAGCACTGACCCGATGCTCACGTTCAGGGCTGCCTCTGGCAGCCCCTTCCTCGCTGCTGGTTGCTGGGAACTTGAAGGAGTCCTCCCCTAGCTGGGACTTGCGAGGTCCCTCGGAGCCTGTGGCACCCAGCCTGGCCCCGCACAGCCCCTGCTTTGCTGCAGGGCAGCAGCCGGTGCAGGCAGCATCACCGCAAAGCCTGCGCAGGTGGGGGTTCATGTGCCAGCACAGCAGCACTCACCCCCCTGGTCCCACTGCGTGCTCTGCTGCTCTGTGGATGCTGCATCCCCCCGTGCATACACCCCTGGCCAGAGCCCCCGCAGGCTTCTTGGCTGCTGTATCTCTTTCCTCGCTGTAGCTTGAACACCCGGAGCCCTGCGTTTCAAAGCCCTTCCCGTTCTGCATGGACTGAGCTCCCTGGCTCTGTGCTTCCAGGAGCAGGGGCCTGGGCTTTGCTGCGGGCTGCAGGAGCCAGAGCTGCTCAATGTCCTGCATGGGAAGCCAGCCAGCCCTGCATCCCGTGCCCAGGGTCAGCGTGGCAACCTGCACCCCAGGGCTGCTGGCCAGAGAGAGAGAGCAGCCAGGACACAGCTGCCATCCCACTGCTCTTAAATGGAGCCCCTTAGCTGGGCACGCAGCTGAGGACTCGCCACCAGCACCCTGTTAATGCATTTCCCACATTACAGTGCACCCCAACTCACACATGATTAATAGAAACCTCTTGTTGCTATGGGACTGACGTATCCCTGCCTCACCTCGTCTTTCACTTTTCCTTTTCGTTTTCCAGGTAAGTGCTCTTTGTTCTTCCATTTTCCTGCTCAGAAGTGGTGGAAAAGCCGGGACTGGGGGAAGCGAAGGGGTGGGAAGGGAGATCTGGAGCTTGTGATGGGAAATGATGGATTTTTGTAAATACACAGGCAGCTTTTGCATACGGCGCAGCAGGAATAATCTGCTTTCTGTGGATCAGGAGCCATGCAATTGCACTGAGGCTGCCAGAAGGGCTTTCCAGAAGAGAGGCAGCAGAAGGGACCGGATACGCTGGGCAGCTGGGGACAGGGCTGGGGAGGTCACAGGGTGCACGTTAGTCCATCCCTGTTCTCACTTGCTCTGCATCCCCAAACATCCAAGGCAGCCAGCCTGAGCATGCCATGATGTGAAGAGCCAGCATTTGGCGTTCATCGGACTCAAAGCTGCACATCAAACCCCACGTTTGCTGCTGGGGTGGTCACGCACTTGTTGCATGATCCTGTTATTATCTGCCCTGGAAACAGCACTGTAAATAGCAGCAGGGCTTAACTCACTGCCCCACGGAGCTCAGTGCGGCAGCTCCTCATTTCCCCACAGGGCAGCAGAGGAAGGGACCTCCTGAGGAGCTGGGTTTGGGTCTCCAAGACCTCTCCCAGGGTTGTGGGGAGCCGGCGTCAGCCCCAGCATGGGACTGATGCAGGGTGGCTGCTGTCGTGGTGTGGAGGCAGAGCTAAAAGCAGCAGCAGGGACCAGTCTGGCTCCCTTTGAGGTTAGCTCCTGTTGGTCTCAGTGCTGTAAAGAGGGCTGAGTCCAACTGTGTCCTTTGTGATGGCAGAGGCAGAGCAGGGACCACTCCTCTGTGCCAAAGATGCTCATGAGAAAGGTGCTAATCCCTTCCCCGGGAGATGGCTGTTCTAACACCTTTTGCTTTGCTCAAGGAGAGTTATCTTCCTTCTTTTAAGTCATTAACGTGGAATTAGCGATACCCATGTTCTGGTTTGTTATACCTCCTAGCAGGGTTCAAAGCAGATAGATTTCCAAAGAAATGTAATTGATGCAGTGCAAATGAGCACCGTGACATTCAGCATCGAGTTGGAATACGAATCAGCGCTACCCGAGGCACGGGATATGAAGGTGATGTGGGGACCAGCAGCCTTCAGAGGAGCCGATGAGGGCCATGCATGGATGGGTAGCTCTGCTATACCAGCAGGAGACCAGCAGCCATGGGAAAAGGAAGCTGGATTCAGAGCAAACTGATTTCTCAGCTGCACCTGGCATGAAACAACCTGAAACCCAGTATGCAGCCAGCTGAGTGACTGAAAGGTCAGAGGGGAGGGCTGGGATTGCCACTCTGGATTCCAGAATAGCAGAAGCTACAGGACTTAATTCTCCCTTTCAGCAAGGCTTAGCTTAGGTTTTTCCACTGCTAGAGGATGCAACCCAGCTCTTGACAAATTGCTCCAATTGCCCTTAATCTTGAAACACAGAACACCACAGAACCCCCAGTCTGGTCTGAGTCAGATTTACCCAGCTCCATCTTCCAGGGCTCGGGTAAGATCCCGTTGTCTCCCTGGTTAAAGAGCCTCTTTGGTCAAGCTGCTGTCCCGCAGGATGCTGCGCTGCAGACCCAGAGCGGTGGCTTTGCTCGAAGGGGAGAGAAGAGAGCATCGAGCTCTTTATCACCGCCCCTCTCACACACGGGTCTCCGACTTTCGGCACGAGAAAACTCCTTTGCTTTGCAGCAGCAAGGAAACAGAAGCCAGCAAAGGACAGGACGTTTCCAGCCAGGACCCAGTGACTTTTCAGAGCAGTCGGGGCAGGGCCTTCCCTTTGCGGTCACTCAGAGCTGAGCACCCAGCCCGGGCAGCGCCAAGCTCATCAGCATGTGACAGATTCCAGTATTACTATTAAAAGCTCAAGCCCCGGAGCCAGCTCCTCCTCCAGGCCTGAAGAGCACCAACAAAAGTCACATTTCTCTGCTTGCTCTCTGGGTTTTTGAACTCCTTCATGTTCTCGACCACAAAACTCCAGAAACCTCGTGTTTTAGGGGAAAACTTGGGATCCGATAACGCAACCCTCGGGGCTGTGTGTAAAACAAGGAGGCTTGCGAGAACTGGGCCCTCCAAAAGCTACAAAGCGCATCCAGAGCAGAGGATGTGACCCCTGCTCTCTGCATGTCCTCAGCATGGAATGTTCGTTTGCTGGCCTCTTCTGCTCTGCCAGCTCTGCCTGCGCCTTCTGCATGGGAAGCAGGGAGGATGCTCTGTTGGGAAAGAGAATCCTTCACAAAGCCTTCGTCTGAGTGGTTGGGCATCCCTCACCAAAGGCAATGTGCATACAGAGGTGTCCTGGCTGCGAGGGATGATCTCAGCACACAAAGAAAACATCGGTCTGAACTGGGGGGTGAGGAGATTATAAGGATTAAACAAGATGGAGAGAGATGTTTAGTTATTATTAGCTTCAAATTCAGCCCAACGAGAGCAGCAAGGCACTGCCCATCTGCTGTCTGACATTGACACAACCTCAGTGGTTCTGTTCCCGTCTGCACCCTAAATTTGATGTTCTGGTACAACCCCAATGTAAAGCAACCCCAGAGGCAGCACAGTCTGACACTGGTGATGCGGCGCTGGCGGTACTGAAACTGCCCTGTGAGAAAAGCTTGGAGAGAAGGAAATAGCCTCTTAAATGCAGTAACCTAACGGGAGAGAGGACAGGAAGAGCTCTGCTGGGCAGGCAAAAGGCAACCCAGAGTGTTCTTAAGGAAAAACTGAGAAATGGTTATAATTAAGAGCACATTAAATCGAGTGGTAACACTACATGAGGCGGTCGTGGCTTTTCACACAGTCCAAATTGACTCCCTTGGCATCTGTGTTATAAATTCCCTTATCCATGTCTGCTCTGTAACATGACAGAGAAATGTTGCTCTGAGCTGCCACAGCAGCAAAGCACATGAGTGAGGGGGATGGAGGATCTGCCAGGAGCTGGCTTTGGGAGATGGGAAGAGGATGAAAGCTTTTCCAAAGGAAATACACACAAATTAAGGGATGGATTTTCCGAGGTCTTTCCTAAGAAATCCTCATCTCAGCAAAGGGGCTATTTCCTAGGGAAAGATTTGCCTCTGAAAGGGGAGGACGCTGGACCCAGTGCAATCCTGGAGGGTGTTTGTGCAGGGGGTTACATATGTAAACCATTCCTCAGGCACCAATGCATCACTGTTTTCAGCTCATCGTAGTCAACTCTTTCACAACGCATAAACACATCCACGTGGGAGCAGGAACCACCCTCTGCAGCGCCTGCTGCAGCCAGATGCTGCTCTGGTGGTACCTGGGCTGAAGCCACAGTCCAGCCTCATCTCTGCAGCTTCTCAAAGGCAGCTCCCATGTCCCCGCAGTGCTCAGCTTGCAGCCCTGGCCCATCAGCTGCAGCTCGTCAGGCACATTGACAAGGCTGCCAGGCCTTGATTGCAATTAGGTTGCAGCTACTCATTACCCCGGGGCCTGTTTTCCATCAGCAGGGGCACTTCAGCCTGTGCAGCAGTCAGCCGGATTTTATTGGCGATCCAGGCAAGGCTATGGAGAAGTGAGCACAGCTCCAGAGTAGGATGCAAAAGCACGGCAAAGAATAGGAAATTGAGGCCATGGTGCTTGGGAGAGCGCGTGAGGATGGTGCCAGCAGCGGGCAGGGTAATGGGTGTTTTAATCTGGGGGCCCCCAGCTGCGGGGGCTGTAAGGGAGGTGAGAGCAGCAGGGGCTCTGCCCGCTGTGTTTGTACCGAGCAGGGCAAGGAGCAGCATGAGCCAGACCCCCAGAGGAGACCCAATATCCCTGGCTCCAGGAGGGGCGGGCCCTCAGTCCCGCAGCTGCAGCTCCAGGGGTTTTAAGGATGCTCAGAAACCTTCCTTTTAGCTGGCAAAAGCTTCAGGATGGCAGCAGAGCCCCGTGCTGCGCCCGACAGCCCCCGTCCGGCTGCCGCTCACAGGAGCAGACTGCGCTTCCCATCTCCAGCCTGGTGCTGCTTCCCAGCCGGCGCTGATCCCGGGCATCCGGCACGGACCGGGTGTGTGGTGCTGCCGGAGCTGGTCCCATCCACAGCCTCTGGAGAGCCCTTTGCGCGGGTGACACCACGACTGCTGTGACTGACACCGACCTCCCGTGACGTGCACTGCAGCCAACAGCAGCACAGTGAGATACTGATTCTGCTCTATTTGACACTGTGCATATTTATAATGCCCTTTCTTCACAGCATGTTAATTGAGTCATTAACAAAGTGTTAATGACTGCGGGAACTTAAGTCCTAAACATGCCCATAAATTAGAAGTTTGCTGATGATCTGAGGCCTGGGTCGGTTACAGTTCAGCCTCATGGCAGTGGGCGAGTGGAGGCGATCCCTGCTAGCAGGGAGCAGCTCGGCCTTCCCTGCACAGCCGTGGGAGCAGAGAGGACTTTTGTCATCCTGGAGACAGGGAACATCGCCCTCACAGCTACTCGCTTAGCCAGGACAGCTCGAATTATGGCAAACGAATGTCAATGAGAGCACATTTGTATTGCTGGTTTTACTTTCTCCTTAATGAAATGTCAAAGGAAGGGAAAATAGCCGCAAATGTCAGCAATTGGTCTTTTATCACACAGCCCGTTAGACACAGCCCTTTGCAGCAGAGATGCCAATTTATTCGGAGGCAAACCTCGGATGGGTTTGACAGAGTGGAAGGAGCTCAGATTTCCATTAGTGATCACCTTTTCACCAGCTCCAGATGTGCTGATTTGCTCTAAATGCACTTTGCTATAAACATGAAGCCATTAGAGGGCAGGGGCAGAGCCTCGGGAGCAAGCGCTGCCCTGGCGGGGGGATGTGGCTCTAATAACTTGATAAATCAAAGCAGGGAGTGCCTGAGCTCTGGCAGGACAGAATAACGCAGTCACTGGGCTTAGCCTGGGGTTGCCTGTGCCCAGTGCTCCAGAGGATTCAGGGATGGCTCCGGGGGCTGTGGCCCCTCCAGCTGCGGATCTTTCCCATTGGAATCACGCAGTAACTGCTCTGGGAAATTGCCATGGAGGAAAGGATGGGAAGGAAGCCGCAGAGCAGCACACGAGTGCTGAGAGAACCAGAGCACGGAGTGATGGATTTAAGCACAGAAACGGGAAACTAAATCAGGGCTGTATCCGATACCTGCCCGTGGCTTTCTCAGGTTAGTTTATCAGCGAATTAACTGCAAAGGTGTCTGCCTTAACTCATCACGTATTGGCAAGTGGAGAGCCCTCCAGAGCTGCTGGGTGGGAGCTGAGCTTCATCAGCGATTTAGGGAGATGTTTGAGCTTGCGCTTAAACCTCAGCCTTCAGTTAGGTCTGAGTATGTCCTTCAAGCGCAGATGCTTATGTGAGTTCCTGCAGGGATGATCTGTGCGTGTGCTTAAATGTGCTCCTGACAGCGCGGGGTTTCTGGTGTTTCCTTAGAGAGCCGCTCCATGCGGGGAGTTCCTGCTTCCAAGTTTCAGTCCCCGTTCCCAACTCACCCCCTGCGTTCTCGTGTTTAAACCAGGCACTACGTGCACGTACTGGTGGCACCTATTTTAGGTACGTCCTGGTTTAGATGGGGCTTTTTGGAAGAGGAATTCTGCTCAACCCTTCCAGCACCACCTGTGCGCTCGGAGGGGAACCGGTTCTGTTGGTGACTTCAGTTTGTTGGCCCCTGGCCATAACCGCGAGGGGGAACGTTAAAATTTAACTAAAAAGGCATTTTCAATTCCACAAATGTTTCTGTGGATAATAGGCTTTGTAAAGCATTACTGCACAAATCCCAAATACGGGGTTTAACCTCCTGCTTATTATCCCTTTAATTTTGGAAAGCCTTTAAGGGCTTTAATCTTCCATACAATTATGCTCAGGCTGAGTTGAGGGCACGCTGGTGGCCGCGGTGACTCGGATGCTCTGGCTGAGCTTTATCAAATGTGGTATTTTAGTATCATGTCGTATTTTATCGGGGGGGGGGCAATCAAACACCTTTTGGGGTAAATTCAACTCTTTTGGTGTGTCCTGCTCTGAATCCGGGGGGGGAAAGTGGGACCCCCATGGGAAAGGCGTTTGCACTGGGGGGGGGTGCTCTCGGAGATCCCCCCCCCCCAGGTTTGGGTCCCGGGATTGCCCCGCGGGTCGATGGGGGCGTGGCCTCGTGACGTCACTTCATTTGCATGCGGGCCCCCGCCTCCGGACGCGGTCAGCGCTGGCGCCGCAGGAAAGTTTGCGGCGGGGCGGGCGCGGAGCGGAGCGGAGCGGGGCCGGGATGGACGCGCTCAAGTCCGCGGGTCGCGCCCTGCTCCGCAGCCCCAGCGTGCACAAACCCTCCTGGGCCAGCGGCCGGCACAAGAGTGAGACCCGCACCCCCCTGCGCGCCCCCTTTCTTCCTCCCCGCCTTTATCCGGCTTCGCGCCCCCCGCGTCCGCTCTTCTCCCTGCTCGAGTTTCCCCTCTCCTCGCTCCCTTTCCGCGCTGCTTTGCCCCGTCCGCTCTCCTGTCCCCCCCTCCCTTCCGTGCCTCCTGTACCCACTTTCAGCTTCAGTCCCGCCCTGCGCCTCTCTCTTCGCCCCTCCCGTTGCCCGCTTTGCCCCCACGCTTTTGCTCCCTTTCTCCCTTACCCGCGGGGCTCTCCCTGTCCCTGCCGGGGGGGATTTGTCCCCATTCCCGTGGCGCGGCGGTTTCTGGCTCCGTCCCACGATCGATGGCCCCCGGGCGGCCGCTCGGGTCCCCTGTGGCCGGGCAAGGGGGGGCCCAGCGCGGCTGAGCCTGCCCGGCCCGCGGGAGAGATCGAGCTTCTGCGTGTTGCTGATGTGGTGAGACCGACCCGGCCCCGCTGCGCCCTTTCGCTGGGATTAAGGGCCTGCGGGAGGCGAGGGGGGGCCGAGCTGCACACGTGGGGTGCTGGCTGTGGGGCTTTGAGGGACTCCACAGAGACCCTTCGGGACACAGCAGCCCTGACCCTGCTATGGGGTGACCTTGCAAACCGCCCTGTGCCCTTTGCTGCGCGGAGCATCGCACGGGATGGATGCGCCCTTGGCCTGGCTGCAGTCACTTGGTTAACGGGGGGACAGTGAGGTGGTGGTGGATGGTGCAGAATGGGACGTGTGAAGGAGCGTCCGTGTCTGCCTTCTGCTGCCTTGGGTGCTCCTTCCTTACTGAAAGCAGCACTTAAACCACCCAGTTTTGTCCTCTGCCAGTGTGATCTGTGGGTGGCATCATCCTGGGATGCTCAGAGGGTCCCCATTGTCAGCAAGGCCTGGAGCTGCCCTGCGCAGGATCCAGGAGCAGTGCCTGGAGGTTCCATCACCCAGCTCACCTGGCTGTTCACTGGTGCTCTCTGGTTCTAGCTGGGATGCGAGGCGAACGCAGCATCCCTCCTGTCCTTGGGTTTTCCTTTCCACCTCCTTGTTTGGCACCCATGTGTCGGGCACGGAGTCCTCCCGGGCCCGCTCCCACTCGGCTGCCGTCACTTTGACTTCCAGCCGCGGCCGTTCCCGGCGCTGGGAGTGGTGCTGGGTTCGTGGCTGCTCGTCCCGGAGCTGAGTCACCGGTCACCCCGGGGTGCGGCCGCCCCGGCTCCACAGGGAGCTGCAGTTTGGCCCCGCTGCGCTGAGGCGGCCGAAGGGGACGGAGCATAAAGGGGGAAGCCTTCAGGGACGTGTTTTGTCTGCGGCGTGCGGAGGCTGCTCTCTGGGAGCCCCACTGCCCCCCAGGGCTGGGAGGCACCTTGGGAGGGCTGTGGTTTGTTGCCACATGCTCCAAGCAAGATCCTCCTTAAGCACGAGAGTGGCAGATCCTGGGTGTCAGCTCCGTGTCTGGAAGTCAGCTCCGGTGGGGCGGTTTCAGGCTCTGAAATACCCCCTTGGCTTTCAGTTTGGTCCCAAACTTATCTCTGTGTTTAGAACCATTCTTCCCACCACCCCCCCAGCACTAAAGGAAGAGGCTGGAGGCCTCCTTGGTGGTTTCCAGGGGAGAGCAGAGACATCTCTGAGGCTTCACCCCGGCAGTGGCTCCGTGGGGCTGCTGGTGACTGATTTAGCAAGTCTGAGCACATCACCTGGATACCTGCGGCTGCACATGGGCTCAGCCAGCGGCAAATCCCGGCTTAGCCCTGGTGGGTGGGTGATGGGTAGCACAGGGTAAGGTTATCCCTGTGATAGGTAACAGAGTAAGGTTATCCCCATGATGGGTAACACAGGGTGAGGTTATCCACACAATGAGTAGCCCAGGGTGAGGTTATCCCTGTGATGGGTAGCCCAGGCTGAGGTTATCCATGTTGTGGGTAGCGCAGGGTAAGATTATCCCTGTGATGGGTAGCACAGGGTAAGATTATCCCCATGATGGGTAGCACAGGGTGAAGTTATTGCCATGATGAGGCAGCCCTGACCCCTCCCCTGTGTGTGGCTGGGGCTGATGCTCAGGATCAGGTTATGGTGTGGGCCTGGGCACTCACAATTAAGCTGAGGAACGGATGGATCTTAAAGGGCTTCTGCTGTTTGCTGCAGCTCATGGCTGAAGCATACTGTCACCTCTTCTGACAGCCCCATCTCCCCCCAGCACCTTGCATGCTGCAGGAGACCAGGCAGTAGCTAAACCAACACCTTGTTCATACCAAAACCCTCCCTCAGGGCTTCTCAGAGGTACCTTGGGGTGTCAGAATCCAAGAGCCTCTTTGTTGCCTCTCTAGAGCTCCCAGAGAACTGGACCGATACCCGCGAGACGCTGCTGGAGGGGATGCTCTTCAGCCTCAAGTACATGGGCATGACCCTGGTGGAGCAGCCCAAGGGAGAAGAGCTCTCTGCGGCCGCCGTCAAAAGGATCGTCGCTACCGTGAGTATCCGTGCTGGAGCAGAGCCCTTTCTCCTGATGCTCAAACCAACCTGTCATGGGGAGAGCATCAGAAGCCCCAGGTCTAGAGACCAAAGTGCTGTCCATCTGCAGGTCCAGCCCTTCCAGTGGTGAGCAGGCTCCTGGTGCTGTAGGTAGAGCTGTGGGCACTGGCACTGGGGAGCCTGCCCGTGGGGCAGGCTGTGGAAAGCTGTTGTTGCAACTCTGAGCTCTGGCTCCCCTTGATAAGCTCGGGTGACCCTGGGTGTGGAAGAAGCCTCTGACCCAGTAAAATCGGCCTTCCCCAAGGCTGTATCTCCTCTTGCAAGGCAGGGACAGCATTTGAATGTGGCCAGCATGTGGCTAAGAGCTGGCGGGCAGTTCTGGCTTCTCCTCGCTGGGATTTGAAGGGTTAAGGGGAGCAGGGAGCAGGAGTTTGCTCCCATTCCCAGCTAATACCACTCATCCCACTGTAACTCGGAGGTTACAGCCGTCCTCTAGCATGGAGCCTCCCTGGAGCCCCTGCTCACCAGGCTCCAAGTGAAATTAACACTTCTTTAAGCCCTCATAAAAGGGAATGAGGCAAAGCCCCGGTTGTACAGTTAACTGTTGTAAAGTCAATGGGGTGTCCAACTGCGCTGGGTAATGGCTGATCCGTGCCTGACATGTGCTGAGCTGGACAGAGGGGAGTGCTCGCATGGAACGGGAGCTGCTGGCAGAGCCCTTCACATCTGCTCTGAGCAGCCAAGGACAGAGCCTTGAAATAAAACCCCTGGGGCTGAGGCCATTGGAGGGACAGGTCTGACCCCGCAGCTCACATGAGATCCGTGGGCAGCGGGGCTGAGGACCCGCTTCTGTCAGTGTTTTATCAGTGACTTTCCCCTCCCTCTTCTCCTTCAAAGGCAAAAGCAAGCGGAAAGAAACTGCAGAAAGTGACTCTGAAAGTGTCCCCCCGAGGGATCGTGTTGAACGACAGCAGAACAAACGAGCTGATCGAGAACGTCTCCATATACAGGTGGGTTATGGGCTGCACGTCCCGAGGCTCCTCCTCTGACCCCATCTGCACCCAGGCTGAGCTGGCACCTCACTGGCCATCACGTCTGATGGGAAGCAGAAGGTGGGGAGGGAGGGCGGTGGCTAAATTTAAGGTAAATTTACATCATCTGCAGTAAGGACAGCTGGTGGGAAGCTTGGAGGTGTGTGTGTGGACTGCAGATCCTCAGCCAAGTGCTTCATGGCCACGTGTGACTTTACAACCTGTTTGTGGCTATAGCAATGACCAAACATCTGGGGCGACAGGAGGAGGTGGTGAGAGCATCTCTGAGTGGGGGAGAACACAAACAGCAGAGCCTGGGCTGCCCTCCCCTTGCTGGCTGCTCCACACTTCTGATAGAGTTAAATAGCTCTGGTGAAGAGCAGGGCTGGGACAGCAGTGGGGACCCAGTACCACCATGGGGAGGGCAAGGATGGGTTACCCCATATCCACTCCTCTGGCTTTGACAGGTATTTCATCCAAAGAGGCTGGAGGCAGGCACGGTCCTGGTGGAACAGAGCTCAACTCCGGTCCGGCCCTTTCCATCCTCTCTGTCCCTCTGCATCCCACACTCTGCTTCTGTCCTTCACCTGCTGCTCTGCCCCCCTTTGCTAAAGGTGGGGTGGGGAGCACTGGGTCGGGGTGCTCTCTGTAACCAAGCTACTAACCTGCTTGCTTTCCTCTTAGTTCAGACTAAGCTGTGTGCACAGAGCTGTGGTGCTGAGCCCCAGCCCTCCCCAGGAGAGGAACTGCTAAAGAGCAGAGCCAGGATGGGGGTCACTGCTGGGTAGCAGCAGGCAGAGCCATGGGTCTGCACTTCTTAGGTGCTGCTTCAGCTCCCCCCGTTCAGACACTGTCAACAGCCATTGGTAAAGCTGCTCCCCCCGGTCCTTGCTCACCTCCAGGCACCCCCCGATTGAGCTGCCTGAGGTCAGCGCATCCTCAGCAGGCTGCTGGTGCTGCAGGAGCAGGGGGCACAGCAAACACTGGTGTGTGTGTACCTGGGGGGGCCATGGCCCCACTCTGTGAGCGTGCCCCAGCAGCGGCGGTGCCAGGGCTTCCCTCTGACACCTCGGATCTTCTCTTGGGGTTCTCTGTGCACCGGGATGATGCTGGCTCTGAGCTCTTGCCAGATCATGTGCTGGGGCAGGACACAGGGGCCGTGGCTAAGCCGCAGCCACCGAGAGGCATCGGTTGTAACACGCGCACAGGCGGGCGCGAGTGACTCTTTCCCTGGGGATTCAATGGCCATCAGCTCTGGAGCTGGTGCTGGGGCTTTCCCATCTCTGCTCAGCGACCTTCTGCAGCTTTGTCAGCATCATTAAGAGTGGTCAAGCTGTTCTGTGGGAAAATGGGAGAAAGGGGTAAACTTCCAGGGACCTCTTTAATCCAGAGCAGGGCTCAGCTCTGGGAAACAACATCCAGGCCATTGAGCAGAGGCATCCTCGCATGCAACAAGAAACTAATGCAGTGCAATGCGTTTTGAGTGTGGCTTTCTGGAAGTCATCTGCTGGGAACCGGGACCTTCCTATCCCCTCCCTGCAACCTCTGAGGGCAGCGCAGGGCCATGGGAAAGCTTTCACCCAAGCGTCCCGCTTTCTCCTCAGGTTTTCTTTCCTTAACCCCCATTTGCTCTGTTGTATGCCCAGGGCAGAGGCTTTGCTTGCTGCTCGCGCCTGCTGCCTTGCACTAAACCTCCGGGGCTGCTCCAGCCTCTGCTCGCTGCCTTCAGATGAGATGCTCAGTGCTGCATCTCCTGGCACGGATGGGCCCGTGGGAGATGGTGGTGGCTGATGCTGAGGGACCCACTCACCTGCAGCAGGGAGCTGAGCCCCCAGTCACAGCCTGGGCTCCCCAGGCAGGTCAGCCCCTTGCTCTGCCAGAGCCTTGATCAGCATTTGGAGTCAGCCCCGCTGCGGTGCGGCCATCCCAGGGAGGCTGAGCCTCCTTCCCGTGTCCCCTGGGCTCAGGGGTCTCAGAACATCCTGCACCTCTGCTACTGCGGCCCTTGGAGCCTGACTTTCAGCTTTTCTTGAGCACCTCTGCATCAGTTTCTTTCGCTGGTTTGAGATGAAATCCTAGGCTGAGGGCAAGTCCTCCTCTCTCCTTGCCAGCTCATCCTCCAAAGCGAATCTGTGAGTGTCTCTTGTGGAGGCAGAGCATTCATCAGGCGCGGTCCCAGGTGGGACACTGCAGAGCCTTCCCCTTCTCTAACCTGCCCTTCCCCACAGGCTCAAGCACTTTCTCTCCTCTCCTCCCCTCTCCTGCCTCTGTGCACAGTGCCCGTGGTTCACACCATGGCTGCCAGAGCCGCGCTGCACTTCTCTTACGTTCACACCAGTGCCATCCGCTCCTCTGCTTTGGAAGCAGTTGCATCGAAGCCTGTTAATGCTCCTGTGCCCCCTCTGCCTTCCCTGCTTGGCCCTGGCGCTGGAAGCCCTGGGGTAGGCGCTTCCTGGCAGATGAGAGGAGAGGTTGGTTGATCTCCCCGGACAAGACGTTTCGTTCTGTCTTTCAGGATATCCTACTGCACGGCAGACAAGATCCACGATAAAGTGTTTGCCTACATTGCCCAGAACCAGCTCAATGAGAACCTGGAGTGCCATGCCTTCCTCTGTACCAAACGGAAAATGGTCAGTCCAGAGGAAGAAATGGGGATGTGGCTGTAGGAGAGGGAAGCAGAGAGGGTCCGTGCCGGTGAGATAACGGCTCTGCCCCTAGACAGAGTGAGGGGGCCCTGCCATGGGGAGCACCCCCCTCCTGCTGCTCACAGGCAGTGATCCTGGCAGTGCTGCCTGGCCGTTGCTATCGAGCAGGCAGAACTCGGGGCTGGATTCAGCCAAGGTCTAGGGCAGGGGTGGGAGGACCTGGTCCTGCACCCCCCTGAGCCCCGCTGTGTGCTGTGGTCCCACCTGATGGGACCCTTCCCTGCTCACATCCACCTCCCCAGGCTGCCAGAGAGGCTTTGGCAGGCGGGAGGTCTCTGGGGAGCTGGCAGCAAGTGCCTGAGGTGGCCTTGCTGATGGGAGACGTGCAGCCAGCGGTGCTGGGCTCGCTGCCCTGGCTCCCATTCAGTGCTTCCCATGCAAGGTCCTCGTCTAATTTTTAGCAGCCTCTCTACAGACCAGAGCCATGTGCTCCCTCCCCATGGGAGCAGCACAGGAGATCCAACTGCGTGCTGAGGATGGGGCCCAGGGCAGAGACCTGTGTATAGGAACAGTCTCTGGCTCTTGCTTTGAACCTGCTCAGGGGACTTTTTCCTGCTAATTCAGTACATCAGGATGGGCAGGGACCCACACCAGTGAGCTAGAGAGGGAGAGGCATGGGTCACTGCTGCAAGTGGGGCAAGGAGAGCACTGGGGGCCTCTCCCTGAGAGAGCCCCACAGCAGGAGGGGGCTTTAGGGGAGAGGAAGGGCAGGTTAGACCCATCTGCCTACAGTTACCCTTCCTCTGCTGCCTGTGGTGAGGCCCAGCTGGAGGACGGGATCCCCTGAATCCACAGGGAATCAAACCTGGGTGCCCATGCATCCCAGCGTGGTGATTCCTGGGTCCTTACAAGCGTTCCTGTGCTCAGCTCTTAATATTCTGCACTTCTCCCAGCTCCTTTTTTTTTCCTGGGGGAGAGAATAATGGGAGCCACAAGTCGTCTCCTTTCCGCCGTGCGTTCCCATCCGTGCAGGCAGAGATAAGCCTCGTTCTGCAGATTAGAATTCAACTCTCTCCAGTGCTAAAAGCCTTATCTCGGCGCTCCATCAGCTCGGAGCATCTCCCTCCCAGCGCACTTCTCCATGGCTTTTTGTGGCAAAACCTAGATTGGATTGATTGTTTTTAGCTTGTCTATAAAACACACGTGAGGTGCTGCCCTGCTCCTGGGGCAGGTCCCTGGATGGGCACAGGGCTTCCAGGCTCGGGCGTGTAATCAGTCTGTATTTTTAGCCCTTGGGTAATTCTCAGCTGTAGCTGGTCTATTGAACTTGATTCAGATGTGACAGCTTAAACTGTAAACAGCTGTGAGGAGTTTCATACTTAATTATGTATTTAAGGTTCTGCCATAAAGCATTTGCACTCCATCAAGGATGTAAATAGCTCCAGCACTGGATGAGCTCTCCTGCTTGGCTGGGCTGGCACCACCGGCTCTCCTCACTCAGCCACAGCTCCAGGATCCAGGGCTGCGTGCTCCAGCCCCAGCTCTGCCTTCGCTTACTTTGTGGCTTGGTAAAACCAGCCTCCTCCTGGAGGCTGCTGCAGCAGTGCAGGGTGCTCCCGGTTACCCCTTTGTGCTTCAGCTGCTCTCGAGCTCTGCCTCCTCCTGATGAAACCGCCTTTTGTGCCACATTCAGCACCTCCAGCCGCTCGGGCTGGTCAAGGTGGAGGGGTTTTAAATGCTCCTCAGGCTGTCGGCATGGGGAGGAATGGAGGGACTGAAGGGGAAGGTGCTCCTGCTCAGCCCTGGCTGTTGCCAAGCCATCCCACGCTGGTGGTCCAAGCCAGCGAGACCCCAGCTCAACTCGGGAGAGCCAGGGGAGGACCCTGGGGTCTCTCTTGTCCTGTCCCATTGCACCTAAAGATGTCTGCAACAAGCTGTGTCCTGCATGGAGCACGTCTCTGCGTTCATCCACATTCGATTACCCCTCCCCAGTCAGGAGGGGAGCCCGTGGAGCTGAGGCTGGATCCGGGTTTTAACGTGAATCTGCAAAGCCAAACCTCCACGTGGTTGAGCCCCACACGAGGAGCCGTGGGTTAACGCTGTCTTTCTCACCCCTGTCTTCCCAGGCACAAGCAGTCACCCTCACCGTGGCCCAGGCCTTCAAAATCGCGTTTGAGTTCTGGCAGGCAGCGAAGGAAGGTGAGGCTTCTCCCCTCCTCCCCCTCTTTATGTGGAAGCTCAAGGGATGACTTTGGGTTTTTTCCCAGCTTTCAAGTGCCTTTTCCCCTCGCCCCCCGAATTTCCAGGGTGCTGTTAAGGTTGATGCAACCTCTGATGTGATTTAAGGCATCTTCCACGTTTCTCTTGACAGCCCTATAAATCCAGGCAGGTTTTGGCTGTGCTCCTCTCTTGCAGGCGGAGAGTGAAGGTCTTGGGTACCCAGAGCCCTGCCACTGGCAGGATTTCTGCTTTCACCTTCAATGAGATGATAAAAGGCACCCAAAGCCTGGGCTGCTGGGGGCAGTGGAGACCTGGTGGTCCCTCCCCACTGTCCATCTTCCCTAAAGACTTGTGGGGAACCCTTCCCCAGGCAGTGATGGGGTCTCCTCGTTTTGCAGAGAAAGAGAAGCGGGAAAGGTTGGAAGGAGAAGGGACAAGCAGACCCAGCTCGGAAGCCCCTGCCCACCCCGACACACGTAAGTCCCCAAGAGCAGAGCTTTGCTTTATGCTCGGGCATGAGGAACAGCCTGAGGCTGCGGGGTTTGCCTTGACCAGGGCATGCTCCTGGGAGGGTTTGGCGACCAGCGAGGAGCAAATGCTTCTGTCCTAGCAGGGATGCTGCCCTCAGCAGAGTGCTTGGGGCAAAGTCCTTCCACCCCCAGATACATCTCATGCAGCCCCTCCTACACAGCTGCTGCCACCCCAAGTCTGGTTGCTTCTGCCCCAGGCATATTGGCTGTAATGTCCTTAGGAGCTTAGCGTGGACCCCCCCATCCCAAGTTTGGTTTTGGGTTTGTCTTGGACCCAAAACACTTGCCATCCCATTGGCTGAGGGAGATGGACATCCACATGCCACTCTGCCTCTGGCTTCCCTAAGGAAAGCCCCATAAACCTGCTCATCATTCAGTGCCATGGGTCCTCTGCTGCCTCTGAAACGCAGGATGCATGGCCAGGGAGAAATGGGACAAAAGGCTGATCTCTCTTCCATGCTGGCCATGGAGATTTGGCACAGAGGAAAATAGCATTAAACTGGGCTTCCTTGCAGGATGGCACATCTCATTTCTTCATGTGAAGGCTCAGGACTGGAGGAATCTGTCACAAACAGTGGCACATTGGGATGAGTGAGGCCCAGGGCTGCCACAGGTATAGGAAGGGGCTCCAGCCTCTGCCTGGGGGATGCTCCACAGCTGGGGCACTTTTGATCCCCTGTTACTGCAGGGTGAGGAGGAGGATTTGAGGCTTCCCTGAAACTGGTGCACCAGCAGCCCCCAGGCTGGGAACTGTTCTTCACCCAGGGCAGGATTTGTCCTCAGTCCTATAAAACAAAGCATCTTTTATAAGATGCTGAACCGCACGCAGTGTGCTGAGCTGAGGAGGTCACCCAGGGCTGTTCCCGCACTGGCATTGGGATGTCCTGGGGTGGGACCTGGCAGCTCTGCCTGGGGCTGATCCTGACTCATCCTGAGCATAAGCAGGTACCTGGAAGGCCCCCTCATGGCTGCTGGAGGGATGAGCCAGCTGGCCCTCCCCTGTGTCCCTGTCAAGAGGTGCCTGAGCTGAGCATCAGTAATAATTCAGGCTGAAACCACAGCGAATGCAGCTCCTCCGTGCTAAAATTTGGGGCCATCCTGAAGGGATGCGATGCAACCGTTTGGTTCCCTTCTAGAGGGGAAGTGCTTCCTGCACAAAGACTTGGTTTCCTGACATCTCTGCTCTCCTCTCCCCTGTCTCATTCCTTCTCCCCTCTGCTCACAGCAGCAGCCACGGGGAACTTGCTGGATTTAGAAGATTCTGCCAAGTCGCCTGTGACCAGCAGCACAAACTCCCCACACCTGGATAACAGCATGTTTGGGCCCAGCTCCTCTGTGAACAACAACATGGTGTGGGTAAGTACGTGCCCGGGGGTGCCATGCCACCTCCCTTTCCTTTGCTCCAGGTCCCATCACGGGGCTGCTTCTTGGATGGGTGCAGGCAGTGCAGGGCTGCCCGAGCGAGCTGGGTTTGGCGTCCTTGAGACGATCGATCAGTGTTCAAGCACCTGCTGCCTTTCTGAGGCTCTGTAGATAAATGATAGATACCCTGAGCAGTGCCCCTGCAGGTGAGTGAGCAGTCCTTATCCTCACGCAGCAGTCCTCAGTGGTTTGGCACTTCATTGAGAGACCACCCGACTGCTCTGTGCAGGGGAAAAGTCATGATGCTGATGGCTTTTGTTTCATTAGAATTGGGTTAGATTTATGGTCGTTGCTCTTGTTTTTCCTTTGTTCTTGGTTGTGGCTGTATCTGGCTTGTAAGAGCATGATGCCTTTAAAGTGTTTTCAATAATCTGGCTTAATTGTTCCATGGACCACCACCAACCCAGCCCATGTGCCCATCACCAGCCAGGCTGGAGCTGATCTTTGAACCCCCAACCGACCTGGGACCTCATCCCAGCCACGTGTTTCCCAATCTGGAAACAAGCTGAATGTTGCTAGGATTGTGGAGAATTGAATGCTAAATGCCTTTGCCTGGAGCCTGTTTCTTGAGTGTGGCAGGGCTGAGCCTGAGGCTTTTCAGGTTAAGCCTAAAGATCCACTTAAGTCATATCAAATCCTGGAGGCTTATCAGCGCTCTGCAGTCCCTCCCCTATCGCAGAGTTTTCATACTTTACATATTACATTAAGTCTGTGAGTGCATTACATGATTTTGGGAATAGTCAAGTCTGTCCATAGCAAAGCCCTTGCACTGCATGGGAAGCCTTTCTCCTGCAAGCAACTCAAATGCTTAAGAGCAGATCAGAGATAAAGAACCCCAGAGCTGCTTTCAAGCAGTGAAGGTTCCTCCTGTGCTGGTGCAGAGTGGCTTTCTGGGTTCCTGATCCAGATATGCCCCAAGGGATGCCTGGAGCCTGTTGCTGAGCTCCATCCAGGTCCCTCCTCCTAGCAGCACGTACCAGTCTCATGCAGAGAGCTGGAAGAGCTGAGGGCTGTGGTTAACCCCAGAGCGGGATGTGGTCCAGCTGATAGGCCAGATCCAACCCATGGGATCTGAATCAACCTGGTTTGGAGATGGTGGGAAAAGGCCAAGCGCCTGCCCCATCCCTGGGCTCTGAAAGGAGTGGTGCATCCCTGACCCGAGCCTTGGGATCTGCTCTGAGGAAGCCTGGACCACCTGGTGATACATCTCTTACCCTGGAGCTTGTACAGAGAGTGAGATAAAACCTGCCCGAGGAGGCAGATTGCTGAGAGGGCTGCTGCTTTAGGCACTCAGAAGTCAGTTTATACATATATAGATACATACTTTTTTGTCTGCTCTGCTGAAGTGTGGAGCCAGATCCCTAAATACACTTTTGTGCGTTCTCGTAGCAACTACTTCTCTCTCTTTTTATCTCTTTAACAAAGGAAATGGATGATGGTCTCGACGAGGCATTTTCAAGGTAATTCTAATAATTCCCTTTACAAGTTCAAGCCACTGGGGGCCAGCCCAGGAGACTGCGTAGTGACTGGCTTTTAATAATGCTTCTAATCTAATCAGCTGCTGTGATCTGACCTGGGCAGCTGCCCCATCGGTGCCTCAGCTGTTAATTGAAAGACAGGCTTTGAGGCTGCCTCACAAGCCAAATATTTTGACAACCTTCTAAGGATGGAGGGAGGCCCTGTGTGATAGGGAATTCAATTGCCCAAGCAGGCAATGTGTTTGTTGGCCTTGCTGGAGTGGTTTGAGCCTGCAGCGATGCTGGCCCAAGCTCCTGGCCTGGGGGAGCTTTATCCTTCCTACCTTGTTCCCATCTGTTCCCAACCTGCAGCAGCTGCTGAGGGCAGCCTCCCTGCGCCACTGGCCCTTGCTTGCAGCGTGGTTGCATCAGGGTGAGTCTGATGCACCAGTTTTGAATTCGTGCACCTGAGCACAGAGCTTGTGGCCATAGCTTCCTGTGCCTTAGTGCGCTTCCCAATCCAAATGAAGAGCTTCCCTGCACACACATGTCCAGCTGTGTTAAACAAATCCATTTCCTTTCAGGTGAGTTTCCCTGTGTGTGTGCTTGTGCAGGCAGCCCCTGCAGGGTGATGGGGATGCTTTAGGGTACAGGGGTCCCAGCGTCCGGCTCTGGGCATGAAGCCACCCAACTGGGTGCTGCAGAAGCCCCAGTTTGGGCAATGAACTGCATTGGATGCAGCTGGTGCAGGCAGCAGAGAGCTCCCAGGCTCCTGCTCCAGCTGGGACATCCTGGAAGAGGGAGCTGAGCCCAAGGCTGTCACCTCCCCAAGAGCCTGGGGGCTGTCACCTCCGCCCAGGTTTAGAGCAGTGCAGAAACTGCACGCTCAGCCCTAAGGAAGCAGACCTTCCTGCCTTGTTGGGCTCTCAGGAATGATTTACAGCTTCCACTTCCACAGTGGCCCTGTCCCAAGCTGTGTTCGATCAAGGGGCTGCTTGAATTTATGTCTTAGTGTCATCTGTTTTCCTCACCTCTGTTCCTTGCCCTACTTACTGAAGCAGATGGTGTTGACTGCGGTGTTTTGGTTTGCCCTGCTGGGTGCTGACTGTCACATCAGCCTTGGCCTTGTGGTGACTCAGTATTTGGGCTGCTCATCCACTGGGTGGGTGCTTCTCAAAGCGTTCCTGCCACAGCACCATCGCTGGACACTTCTTTATTAAAAGATGTGTTCAGGTTGAGGCCGTGCCTTCCCGGATGAAGCACCAAATACTTGAGTTAACCTTTGGCCCTGGGAGAATTGATGCTGCAGTGGTGCATTTTCACAGAGGTATTTAATAACACAGCAATAAATGGGGGCTTGTTAGGTTTTGTGAAACATCTCGTGACTCTATGATCGGGGATGTGCTGGCATGACCTCTTCAAGCCGATCCTGTGGGTACTAAACATCATCTGAGTCCTGCTGTGTCTTAACCCACGTTGTTAGATGCTCAGGCCGGGGAGCACAGCCTGTGTGTGCACACACCACCATGAAAACTCACCCGTGGTCAGCAGAGCCCTGCGCTGAGCTCAAACCCAGCTCCTGCCAACAAGAGCTCAGGGGAGGAGAGCGGCACCGTTCTGCCAGACCATTAATACCTGGGATGTCCAGGCTGTAAATTCCCTGGGTGCCTGTAGGGGAAATGTTAGGGTAAACCAGCAGCAAATGTTATGTGCCAGCTCTCCCCTTACTGAATGATTTCATTCCACTGGAGGATTTTGAAATGTGGACCTGCAGCTGGGCTTCAGCATTATGGATGCAGCAAGCATCCAGGCTATGAACTGCACAGATTTGTGTTCTTACTTTGTTTTTCTCCCCTGTTAGACTGGCTCAGTCGAGAACAAACCCTCACGTCCTTGACACAGGACTGACAGCTCAAGACATCCAGAGTGCAGAAACGCTCTCGCCGGTAGACTGGAACAAACTAGATTCCAACACAGGCGAGAAAGATGATCTGTTCATGTTTTGAGGTCAGAGGCATCTAAGAGCTGACAAGAGAATAACCACTGAAAGTCTGTGGACTGAATCATGCTGATCCAGGTGCTGTATGCAAGGGACTCTTCTTGGCTTTTCACCAAGTCAGGTGATGTTACAGCACAGTTTAGACCAAAGCTTTAGGAATCTAATGCAGATTTTTGTACTTTGCTTTTATCTAAACCACAAGATGCTCTTGAGCATATTTATTCATAACCCTTACAGTTTACATATACTATTGGAAGGTGTGTAGAGCATCTACAGTATTACATGGCAATATGCCATGGAAGAACCTTCAGCAGTGCCTGTTCCTCTCTGAAAAAAGACTATGCAACACCAAAGTCTCCCTGTAGATACTTTTGTAGACAAAGATCTGCAGATGCAAATGCAATTGCAAGCACAACTGTTACTAATCCACTGTTTTGGAACACAGCACCTGCCTAGGCGGAGCGGAGGAGATTTGCAGCAGCTGCTAACAGTGTTAAAATCAAAGAGGTAGCAGAGATCTTGCTTTTGTTATGAATGTCTGTGATACTCTCACAGTTGTCAATCACCCTTTTGAGTTCTGGCTGTTTCCTTGCCAGCTTTGGATGGGAATTGACACTTTTTTACCCAAAGACTCTATGAAGTTTTGCACTTTAAAACTTGAACTGAAAGCAGTGGTCCGAGCTGTCGAGGTAAGCGGTGCCTGTAACTTCTCTTCAGAAGCTATTAACCCCCCAAAACCCCAACCCAGCAGTGCTGCAGATCTGTTTCAGAACTGACTGCTCACGTGCGCCGTTTCTGATGTGACTCAAACACTAAGGCTCCATTGCCCTGTTGGCTTGAAAAGCAGAACCACTGGGGAGCAACAATTTGTTTTGCTGAAGCGTGTTGGAAGTTGCAGGTTGGGTGAAGCCAGCAGCACAATAGATCTGTGTTCTTAGCCCTGCTAAGTGGATTTGGCTGTGCGTGCCTTTTTACTGTCTCAGAACCATTTGGTTGTTGCTCACTCAATAGACTGAAATAGAATTGGATTAGGCAAGGCCAATACCTGGATGTTCAATTGGCAAGAGGTGCCCCTTCCAGCGGTGCTCTGATCCTCTGATCCGTGTCTCCCGCCAGGCTCGGGAAGCTGTCTTCATCTGCTCCTGGAGTTGAAAATAAGTAATGGAGGTATAAAGCTTATGCTAATTAAAAGATTAAGTTTAATGATCCTAAATAGTCGCACTGACAGTTTGCAGTGTTTGTGGCCTTATGTGAAGTATACTAATCTGTTTTATAGATTTGTAACTTGGGTTTGGAACACTAATTCATTCCCCAGATAGCTCTTTAGAACTTGCTTAAAACTGCTTGCAGAAGACAAAAAAACCCAAGGAAAAACCTCTTTGTCAGCTGTAAGGATTTATTAGGGAACAGCTGAGTGACTCTGACTAAAATTTGTTCCCCCCCCCCGAGTGTTATTGTGATAAAGTATCGAGGACTCGAGGAGCTGACTCATCATGTCTCTTAATCAAATGTGTGCTTTCGCCACAAAACTGTGTTTAAAGCAAGTTTCATCTGGAAGCTCCTGTGCCTGTGACTTGCTGGTCGTGTGTAGGGCAGCGCTCTCGCCATTGCAGGGGTTACTCCCACTTTGTCCATGCTCTGGAGACATGAACCTATCGCTTCAATCATGCCAGAGCCACGTAGAAGTGGTTGTAGCAAGCGCCTTGTCCAGCCCCGAGGAGTGGTGATCTCCCTAGGGAAGAGCTTGGGCTGTGGGAATGGCCTGTGAGCATTTCTCTGTACATTGATCTTTCTCCTTTTCTAGAGCCTCTAGGAGCACATACTGAAATGCACAGTGCTACAGATGTACGTATATAGTTTTTTAAGGAAACATTAAAGAATACCTGTACTGAGGGGAATAAAATTCTACCATTTTTTGGAGTGTCTGTGCTGGGTGACTTAATTTTTACCATGGCAATAGAGAAGCCTCTCTATTTCCAACTGGTTGAATCCTCCATCTTCCTTGATGCATACCAGTAAGCAATGGGAACATCCACGGGAGGTTTCTGGCTGTGGGAAAGCTGTGCCAGGGCCATCCTGGTGGGAAGATGACTGCAGCTGGACACTAGGCCACAGTGCTGCCTCCAGGAAATGCTTGTGGATCTGGATGTGGCCACGCTGGATGCACAGAGGGATGCACAGCAGCCGCCTGCCTGCATCACTGGGTTGGCCTCCAGGTAAGGGTGTGACAGTGGATGAGAAAAGGGAGGTTGGTGCTTCAGGCTTGTCTGAAGATTAACACAATGCTGGTAACATCAAAACCCCAAATCTCATAATTGATAGAGGTTCTGAGTTGCTCATTTAATGCATCCCCAAAACTGCAACAACCAACCCTCAGCGGCTTCTCGCTGCCAAACCCAGGCTGGGTTTACATGTGAAGTGCATCAAGTGTTGCTCTTTCCTCTCTGTTCAAGGCTTGCTCTTCAGTGATGCTCAGGTCAAATCCAGCTCTGAGCTCACGCACCGGCTGTCGGGGACGGTGCTGTGCGCCGCAGCAGGTACCAGCCTCTCAGCTTCTCTCTCCTTGGGGCACCAAGAGCCTTTGTAAATGTGTGCCAAGCTTGAGCAAGAGCTGTTGTTACCCAGATTGCTCTTGTTTAAAGCACAAGTAGAGCAACATTTCATCTGAACACCTGAATGCTGTTGTTTTTCATAGCCAGCCCCAGGGTGCTGGGGGCTGTGAGCAGCTCTGCCAGGCTTCCTTGTGCTCTGAAGCAAGAAGCAATAACTGTCCTTGTGGACAAGCACAAATGCATTTCGGCCGGGGATGGAGCAGGGACCGGGTGGGGATGGAGGCTGAACGTGTCAGCGCTGCGTGACGCCAACAGCCAGCTGCCAGAGCCCAGTGAGACTCATCCCTGTGGAAGCCAAGGGGTTGAACCAGAACAAACGCCAGGCAAAGGCTGAAAAGCCTTGTGCTGGCCTTGCTGGCACCCAGGGCAGGGGCTTGCTCTGGATCAGCAGCCAGTGCCAATAGGGTGTTTTGCAAGCGTGTCACTGCCTTTGCTGTCCATCTTCTTCCAGGGTTTACAGCACTTAATAGCAGGAGATGATGGTGCAGCAGGAGAGCAGAGCAGGGATGGATGCAGCATTAGCAAATGGCTTTTGTCACAGCTTCCGTTGCAGGGAGCAGCGGAGCCATGTGCCATCGTGGTTGCCCTCAGTCCGCACAGACAACGAGGGGTGCAGGGTTGTCCTGCCAAAGCCCTTCTGTGCATGGAAGTATATCGAGAAAATGCTGTGATTTCAGTGCCAAAAATTCCACGCACTTGTCAGAGGTAACTTCTTTATGCCTGTCCCTTCAGAGGAAATCCTGCTGATGCTCTGGTCCCCTTAACTGAGACCTAGAGCCTCAGTTCATCAGGTCGGTAACTTGGGATTGACAGTGCCCAGGTTGTGCCCCTGCAGCACAAGCCCCCTTGATCACCTGGAGCCAAGTGAGATGCAGCGAGGGCTGGGGAGAACCCAGGAGCTTTCTCCATCCGCAGCACGGGAGGACCCAGGAGCCCACAGCAGCAGCCACGGGGCCAGAAGCTGAAGTGTCCCAGCACAAAGCGAGCGAGTGGGGCCCTGCTGCAGCCTGTGGCTCAGAGGTTCTTCATGCAGCAAAGCAGCAGCTGACTGCAAGCAATCTATCAGGAGTGAGCAGACACTGCTTATGACAGAGGGAGTCTTAATATTGCATTACTTCATTTATTTAGCACCTCTCCTCTAATGCCCAGGGGAAGGACAATGGGAAAGTGGTGTGGGTTGTTGGGGGCTGGTTGTTTCTTTTCTTCCAAGCACAGAACAAACAGCCTCCAGATGGTTCTTGGCTGAGCGAAGAAATATTGGCTTTACAAAAAGAAGGGATGTCAAGTCATTAAAAGCTGCAGGAAGAGAAGTCTTCTGAGATGGGAGTGGAAATGGGGCCAAGAGAGCTGGAGCCAGAAAGCAGATGTAGGAAGCACAGGGAGACGGGAGGCAGTTGCACAGTGAGTGTGCAGTTAGAAGGTGATTCCTGACCAAGTGCTGGTTCAGCTCCTGCCACCAGCCTCTCACTGGACACACGCTCGGTCTCTTCTCCGCTGGGCTCTGATCCCTGTCAGCAGCAATTGCTTCCCACTCCAAGCTCTGGAGATGCTCCTGGCGTGGTGGCTCTGAGCCAGCAGAGCCAAAGGGCCCCTCTGCTCTGCCCGGGGAGCGGATGAGGCCTCTGCCATGGGGCCACGCGCCGCCGGCCCGCAGCCGGGGCTCTCCATCGCGCCCAGCGCCCGTCTGGCACCGCTCGGCTTTGGCAGCACCGAGCATCTCCTGGGGCATTGACCTGCTGGAAGGCTGCTGGGCTCGGCTGCCAGCAGAGATGTGTGTTTGCAACGGAGAGCTCATTGCCTGTTCCCCGCCGTGCGGCTGGGGGGGCTCCCTGGAAGCTGTTGCAGGAGCAGGGTTGTGCCAGCAAACCCAGTGTGGGAGCGCCAGGGAAAGCGGTGCCGGCTGCGCTCGCAGGCAGGGGCTGTGCCACCTCTCAGCTCTCCTCGTCGCTTTTCCTTCCAGGAGTGAGGCATGGTTGTCACCAGCGTCACTGCTCCCACGTCAGGGCTGTGGGGTCGCTCCTTTCCCTGCAGAGAAAATATAAGGAGAGGCAGGTTGTGAAACGTCAACCCCATCAGGTCTTGGCTCTAAAATCCCCGCTGACTCCTGTGATTTATCACTCACCCAGCTGCTACTTGCAGCTTGGATAAGATAAGCGGGGGGGGGAATATGAATTTTAAAAGCTTGGCTTTAAAGTCCACAGAGTAAGGCCAGGAATCCTCTCCTGGCCGAGGTAACAGGGCAAGAACATCACTGGTCACAGCTGAAATAAAACAGCCATCCACTCCAGGCTGCCCTAGGAGAGGATAATTCTGCTGCCTTCTCTTCCCTGATGTGGTTTTTGACCCATGATGTGAGAAAACCAGTATTTAGGTACAAAACCCCCGCTGCCTTCCTTGTCTTTCCATTTATCACCCAGGCCCCTCGTTTGCTCTGGTTCCGTTTCAGGCAGCAGAAGCAAACCCGTGCCTGGGACAGCCCTGAGCCATCATCTCTCTGGGCACATGGGGTGATGCCCAGCGGGTTCTCCTTCCCCTCCTTTCCAACCAGCCACTCTGCAAGCTCTGCTCCAGCTCACTCACTTTCTGCCTCCATTGGGGTTTGCTTTGCCCCTCTTCAGCCTCAACCATCAGCAGTTTCTCACCCAGCAAAGCCTCCGTCCTCCACACGCGTTTCCTCCCGCTCTCACAGCAACCTCAGCGGCAGGTTCTGTCCCGGCTGCTGAGAGTCCCACAGATGGTAACACCACTGCAGGCACAGGTATTGCTTAAAAGCCTTGATGATGATCCTTTGCAGGGAGCTATTTGGCTTGTGCCTTTGTGTTTCCATCACCCTACCTGAATCCTGCCACAACAGCCCCCAGACTTGCTGCTTCTTGGGTCTTGGTTTAGCTACAACCCTCCTCCCTTTCCCTGCTTGGCAGCATGGATTTTCATGTGACGTCCCAGCACAAGGCCTGTCACTCGGCTATTGCCTGGATCACAAGCTCGTACGCACAAGCCCCAGGTCTAATGAATGTAATAAAATGTGTAAAAGTACTAAATCTCCTCAGGCGTGACAATTTGATCACTTCTATCCACTGTCACAGCACAAGGAAAACTGTCAGGGAAGAATAAACCAGTTCTGGCTCTGGCATTTTTTATGACTTTTAATACGTTTCCTTTTTTTGTTCCTGGAAATTTAAATTATAGTGGTATGCTTCACTTAAAAAAAAAAAGGAAGTCTCCATAGCAACAGGAACATCTAAATTATTACAGCTGATCACTTCCCCACCAGAGTCACATCACTTGCCTTTGCCTTGTAGTCCCAGAGGTGCAGGCCTCTAATAGGGGCTTTGTAACTTATTTATTGTCGTGCTTATTATTTATATATCATGCTTATTTATATAGTGTGCTTTGTAACTTATTTATTATAGTGCTGTGTACACACAGCACTTTCTCCATTAATGGAGAAATCCTCCAGAAGGATTTAAGCCTGATACCTGGAGGCTGGGTTTCAGGTTTGCTCTGGGACTCCTTACTTCATGAGTCTTTCTCATCTAGGTGGGTGCTTTGGTCGTCCTGGGTGAAGGTGGAGCATTCAGCTGATGGGAATTCTTGCACTGGGGCAGGTAGGAGACATGGTGCTGAGCCTGCAGCACCAGGAACGTGCTTGTTGCATTTACAAGCTGGAGTCACTTCTAGTTGTGTTTTCTTTCCAAGTTCCCATTTGTCATCCCAGAAACCTTCCGTGGCTGCTCGACATTCCAGTGGGAAGGTGCCGCCTGTTTTCCAGCCACCACCCCTACATCTGAGCCTCCTCAGTGACTTTGGGCTCCGAAGCAGTTGGAGCTTTCCACTCTGGAGGAATTCCTTCACATTAACTATGAGGAAAGCCTGACCCATTCAGAGCTGTCCAATGGAAGAGACAAATATGCTGGAAGAAATAAAGACTATTTATTTCCCCTCCGAGTTATAGGAATCATATGCATCAGCTGGATCAATAGGTTGAAAGTGCCCAGCCAGAAAGATGTTCTACATAAAAAAGCAGAAGCCCTCCTTTAAGCTCAGGTATTATCATGTTGTAAGTGAAATTATGATAGTAAACCGTGTTTAGAGGCTCTCTTGGAAAGCTCAGGTTAAGAACAAAAGCTTAATAAATGTACTTGTACGTAGTAACAAGATCCCTGTATGTATCTATCAGATCTTATCGTGTTCACTAATAGCAGAGATTTGCTTTTGTGTCCTCTAATTCCCACTGCCGTGTGGTGCGTTCCCGGGTAATCATTTCCTGCCTTTTCCCCCAGAGGTGGCTGCAATTCAGGGACCTGTTTGCAGGGCAGAGCATGGCAATGACAGAGGAACGCAGCAATCTTCACACGTCTCAAACATCACTTATCCCTTACCCTCTGGAGCACAAGAGCTGAGGTGCGGACAAGCGGCTGTGGTTCACTGAGGCCAGCCCAAAGCAGAAACGCTGAAGGCCCAGGGAATGTGTCAGAGTTCCTTGGCTGGCTTGAGTTGTTTGTGAGGATGGGCCAGGGAGCTCCAGAGAGGGGCCTCAAGGAGAGACCCCGCAGGTTCTGGGTACAGCTGTCACTGGGGCGATGCCAGGCAGACGCTGCCACAGGAGCGGGGTGCAGCGTCTGTCAGTGGCTTCCGGATCCATTTGGTTTCAGAGGTGAGTTCAAAACAGTCAGAGTGAGAGAATGTGGGTGGTGAGAGGCTGAGAGTGATGCAAAGGATCTGTGGGACCTGCAGATCCGGCTCACGGCTGAAAATCACCTCTGTGGCTCCCGTGAAATCACCTTTTAATAAAGAGTCTGTAACAGGAACCTGTAATTGCGTGGGTGATGCGTGAGCCAGACACAACCCAGTTCACCCTCGTGTAGCTTCCTTACAGCCATGGCTCGAGCTGGAGGCAGAGATTGGCTTTCTGTTGAGCACACAAGATCCTACAGGAATGCTGGCGCTGACCTTTGTAGCAGGCAGCAGTCAAAGCTGTCGCTCCCTGTCTCACCTCTCCCACTGTTTCCTACCAGGTTTAGCAAGGAGGTTTCCCTAATCCATAGGTGGAGCTTCTGACTCACCTGAACGCACCTCTTGCCTCTCAGGTAATGAAGTAAATCCCAGAAGCCACAGCCCCAGGTATGTGGGAGCATTTGTCATGCAGTCTGCGGGCAGGGAGATGGGTCTGTGCTGCTCTGCTTGGGATCTGCTTCTTCAATTGGGCCCGATTTGATCCTCAGTGTTTTTGTTTGAGGCTTGGATGCAGCCATAAGTGGTCTGGGGATGGGCAGTGGGTCAGAGCTAATCAGCAAAGCGTGATTTGCTGTATGTGGCAGCAGTCAGCGCTGGGAGGGCAAGATCTTTGCTGTTAAGGGTGACAAGAGGGTGGACCTTGTTTCTTCATGGTGGTTGAAACACCGTGATCCAGCGGATGGCTGGTGTGTGAGTCAAGGCTAAATTCTGGGGGAAGACTGTCAGTATCTGGGTCACTTGTTCCTTCGGGGTCTCCCATGTACATATTGAGCTGACCTGACTCACGCCTGTGGAATGTGATGGGAAAAGCTGCTGGTGAAGTTATTTAAGGACTTCAGGCAGGTACAAGCACAGAAGGCATTTTACAACCATGACAGGAGAAACGTGGCGCTGGTTGTGCCTCCCCTGCCCTTGACGCTCCGTGCCTTCCCAGTTCTGCTTTTTACGTGCTCAGAAGGAGAGCGTGGTCTCTTGGGGCTGGGCTGAGGCAGAGCCAGCGCGGGCTGGAGCAGACCTTTCCAGTTACAAATGTTCCCTTGTCTCGTTGACCAGATTGCAGAAGGAGGTGCGACGCCGCTGAGCTCGGGATTACATCTCTTTATTTCTTACCGGCCGCAGCAGCAGCAGATGAGAGGTGCTGCTTCCTCAGAGGTGAGGAGACGTTTGGGTTTCATCTGGCTCATGGGGGCTCCAGGTGCCTGCAACCCCCCCAGCTGCGTGACAGCGGCTCCGGGCTGGCTCCGAGCAGAGCTTTGAGGGCGCTCACCCAGTGTTTTACTGGGATTTTGGGATGCAGCTGGTGTCTCCGTGATACCCAGCAAGAGGCTGTGACTCGACTCCTCCGAGAGCAGGGAACAGACTCTCCAACCCTGGAGGTCCTTTGTGCATCCTCACGCCCCAGCGTCCTGCCTGGCAATATGATCCCCCTTGTCATCCCCTCTCTGGTCCATGATCAGCAGATCGGGGCTGATGGCTGCAAGCTGATCTGCTCATTTTCCTTGGAGCGAGTGCAGGTGTGGTCCTGCCCTTGTGTTTTCAACACTTCACCCCCTGCCAGCTTTGGCTGACTGTCATTGAATCAGTCTTTTCCAAGTGATTAACTCTCAACCCCTCGGTATGAACCACACGCTGAGCCAGGAGTGACAAGAGCTGGGAGATGAGATTTGTGATCAGAAATGGGAAACACTCTGTCTGCAGCAAGGTGAGCCTAATCCTAACCTGCCTCATGCTTCTTGCTGGGCCTGCAAAGTTTGAAGCAGGGAGTGATAAAGCCTCCTTTAACCTTGATGAGCTTGGCCTTTATGTGATCTGGGACTTACTGAGGCTATTTCAAGAAGGTGCTGAAGTGATAACACAGTACCTGGAAAGGCTCTTTCTGGCTGTGTGGTGCAAATAAGTGCAATAGACTGTGAAGCCAGGGGAAACCATTCCCAGCATCTAGTCCAATTTTAAACAGAAACACATGGTTTGAAGATGTGTCTCTGAAAGAGCTTTCCAGCCCTGACACAGAACTGTAACCCTCTCCTCAGAAGCCTGATCCACTAGTGTGAAAGGCTTTTCAGAGAGCAAGAAGACAGACAACTAGCTCGAGAGCCCCTGACACATCAAGTGGTGTTCTGCAATCAGTCCGTTGACCATCTGTCCCTGGATTTTACCTCTTGTCTCCAGGACAGCCCTCAGCGATGGCTATTTGAGGGCTGAAGTTCCTCCTCTTTTATCTCTCTGAGCTCCTGATGCCAGGGAAGATTTTTCAGGCTGGAATGGAAAGAGCCCTGAGCAAGCTGGGTGAAAAGCTTTCGAAGCAGACCCTTAGCAAAGCATTAAAGGCTGAGCTGCATTTGCCATTGGCAAGTACACGCAGGCTCATTGGCAAGTACACGCAGGCTCCCTCCCAGCCCTGATCTGAGACGATGCTGGTGCTCCAGCCATCCTCAGGAGAGGAGGCCCGGTGCTCAGGTGCAGGTGCCTCTGCCCTCTGCACCGCACAGCCCATGGGCTGCCCTTGAGGCCACTATGGGCTCGGTTGCTTGTGTCAGTGATGGCTGGAAAAACCACCTGACAAACTGAAGCAGACACAAAGCAACAACCTTCCAGTATCAGCGTAGGTGACATCGCCTTTCCCCCACCAACAGCTTGAAAATGAGCAATTACAACCTCCCGGCAGTGCTCGCTAACTCCTACAACGGTACTTGAAAGTGCGTGGCCATGGGGATGAACTCCAAATCCCATACAGCACTTCCAGCACATGGGCTTGTGTTGCAGGAAGCTCAGCCTGTCCTGACTGTCTCTGGCTTCCAACAGCCCCAGAACCTGGGAGAACAGCAGCAGCATGAAGGCTGTTGGTATCGCAGCTCCCCATCAGCGGCCACCAGCCAGGCCAGGGGACACTGTCCCCATGGGTCACACATTTCACAGCTTAACCAAGGAATCTTTGGGGTTTGTTTCCCTTGTGAAGCCAGGATCGGAGGACACTGCCCTGAAACACTCATTTCCTTACCTCTCCCTTCCCTTAACTTGATTTCCCCCCTCACGCTTCTGATACCTGGCAGGTATTTTTATGATCCCACAGTTGCTGTTGCCTCCAGTTCTCATTTTCTGGTTTACAGCTTGCCCCATGGTCAGAGGCTCTCTCATCGGTATGCAGCGTGGGCCAGTGCAGCCCATAGGAGACCTGGCTTTAAAAATGTGAGCTAACACACAACTGCTTGAGGCTCAGAAATACTGATGCTTCTTTCCCCTCTTTCGAGCACTGCTGCAGCATGAGCACACTTGCTCACACAGACGTATGTACTGGGAGAGGGAGAAAGCACCAACCTATGCAAGGTTGGTTAGGGGCCTTGAAGAGGCTCTGTTTGGCCTGGGCAAGGATCCAAGGAAGATTTTTCTTGTTCTTTCGTGTGGGTTAGGCATTGTCCTGTGTGCAAGCTTAAGGAAAAACAAACGTCTCCGGAAATGTAATTGGATCTGTGGGTCCAAGATTTGTCATTCCACGGGATCTCTTAGATAAGAGCTGGAGAGCGATGGCTCGGTGAGGCTGGGCTGGTACCACGCAGGGTTTTCATCTCAGGGAAAGCATTTCCCTGTTCCACAGGGCTCCAGCACCAGAAAATGATACTATTCTGCACTGAGCCAGGACAAACTGAAAAGCAACTGGGGAGGATGCTTCCGAGGTCAGATCAAACCCCACGCTCTCCCACCAGCACACAGCGGGGTCCTGCCTACAGCACAGGCTTTGCTGGTGCTCTTCCACCAGTGAAGCCCCACAGTGGCTGGTACTAGAAAAGGAAACTCCTGTGTCGGTGGAGTGCAGTCACCTCTGCTGTGCTGGGGTGATGAGGCACCTACAAGCTGAGCCTGTGTGGAGGATGTGTTTTCCTTGCGGACATCTCCCTTCGCCAGACTTAGACTGGCAAAACGTCTACAGTGTGCTATAGACCTCCCCAGGCTCCGGTATAAATACAGTGCAGACAGTGATTCACCTGAGCAGTGTTAGGAATGACCTGTTTCTCAGGTTGGGAGAGATGAACTTCACCCTGAAGGTGACTTGAAAGTTATTCTGGGCTATGCTGAGCCCTCTCCATACCTCAGTGTTTCCCATGAAGCACGGTGCAGGGTACAGCAGAAAGAAGGCAACCCCCTGAGAGGCATCGGGTCTTACTGGGGATAGCGGCACCCAGGGGAAAAGTTGGTTTTTGAGAAAGAGCAGCAGATTAGGGGAAGAAAACAACCTGCAAAATAGGAGTGGGGCTCCAGCAAGGCTGCAAAGTGCAGCTGCTGCTGCTTTTATGGCTTCAGCTTAGGACTTCCCATCATCATGGAAAATCTGAACTCTTTCTTGGGCAGGTACTACTGATTTGGCACTGGAACTCCCACTCTGGAAACGTCAGCTCCACAGTGTCTCTATTTTCCTGGATTGGTTAATGTCTGCATAGGGAAAAGAGTAGTTCCATAACCTTGCACAGCAATGCATAGCAAAGCGCTTCAGCGACTTTTACTCCTCTCTACAGGGAATAGAAATACATTCAGCTGCTGGAACATCTGCCCCATTAACCTTTTCTTTTCTTTTTTCCTAGGCACTATTGATCTCTTTAAAAGAGGTTTAAATTCTGCTTAGCTTGAAGGTCCCTGGGGAGGGACTTCACCTGCCAGGCACCAGGATCCATGCAAAACGTGAAGCATCTTCTCCCAGTCAGTAACCTGGCAGCAGATTCAGATCACTGCAGACAGAGGCTGGTAACATCTGAGCAGTGCCAATAAAATACTCTGGAGCCTGTGTATTAGACTTAATATAATTGCCCAAAGGGCATCTACTGACCTACTTTACTGTACAGTTACTGTACAGTTGACAAATGATTTTAACAGAGCCTTAGTGGTCACCCAAGGATGGCCAATATATAGCACTCGAAGCTCAGATTTTCATTGCAGCACATATTTTAATGACTTTTAACTCTCTGGAAGTGCTGCTTTTTCCCTGTAATGGAAGCATTTGCGTTACCCAGTTCAAAAGCTCTAAGGTGTCTTTATTTCTCTTGGCCTGACTTATAATAGCCTAGTTCAAAAGCATTAAAGTTTAAGGGAAATGAGCTTAGCACCAAGAGGAGCAGGAAAATACTTTTTCCTCTGTGAGCTGGATGTGTTTACGTGAGGAAGATGCTTGCTCTGCAATGGATCAGCTCCTCATTCACCGTGTGCAGGGGAGCGGCTGCAGCGGACTCAGGGTCTTTCCACATTGCTTTAGTTTCACAGGGAAATAATCAAGAGGGGCTGAAGATTTGATCCAATGAGTTTATCAAGGATTTCCTAATCCAACCGAAAGGCAGCAATGCTGGACAGTAACTTATCCTATTGGCAGACAAATAGCCAGAGGACCTCCATGGCTCATGGAGTTATTGCTTGCCATTACACCTAATAACTCTAGTTGATAATCTGGCCCAAAGGTTTCTTGTACTGTTATCTCTGCTGAAGAAACAAGCCAAAACAAAAACCCAACCAGGACTGTCTGTCCTGTCACAGCTATTTCAATGCGGTTCTTTGCAACCTCCAGAAACTGGTGGGTTTTTAGTCTTTGACTTGTGGTCTCCAAAAAATTCATGTCATAGAATCATAGAATCATAGAATAGTTTGGGTTGGAAAGGACCTTAAGATCATCGAATTCCAATCCCCTGCCATGGGCAGGGACACCTCACACTAAACCAGGTCACCCAAGGCTCTGTCCAACCTGGCCTTGAACACCGCCAGGGATGGAGCATTCACAACTTCCCTGGGCAACCCATTCCAGTGCCTCAGCACCCTTACAGTAAAGAACTTCTACCTTAGATCCAGTCTGAACTTCCCGTTTCAGTTTTAATTGCTACAGAGCAGCGTATTAACCACCAGGCTCTGCTAACTGCGAGCTGGAGATCACTGCCCTCATTTATTGGGGCACTTATCTATTAGCCCAGCAGAATTCACATGCTAATCCTCATCTAAAACTATCCCCTTTGGGCAAGATCCTCTTCAGGCTCAGCACCACAGCTGGAAGCTACCAGAGCCCTGCTTGCAGTCGCTGACCCCATGGCAACAGTGCCATCACAAGTGACAGTTTCAACCCCGGGTCCAGAGAAGCCCATTGCTCAAGGGGCTGGTATAAACCTCAAGAGCTCTGCAGCAGGTAATGAAAGTGTGTGACTGCCTCTCATCCTTGGCTAAAGCAGAGCAGAACCAAAAGAATACATGGGTTTTTTTTTCTCCTACGCTGTGGACAATGAATCGGATGAGCAGGAAGGCTTCTCCTCCCGTGCTCCCACACGATGATTAATCTTCCCAGCATTTGAAGATGTTGGTCGTTATATCCTGGCTCGCTTTGAAATCCACTCTTAAAAAGCAGCAGCAGCAGGTTATGTTTATATGATGAAAGATTTTTGTGAAACACGCATTTGTTTCAACGTCCTTGGAGCAAATCTAACCCAAACCCTTTAAGGAGAGCAGAGATTATCACAGCTGGGGGAAAGCAGAGACTGCTGCAGACGGCGATGTCTCTGGGTTCGGGCCTGACAATGGACTACACAGCTGATGGTTCAATGGAAATTCACCCTTTGAATTCTTTTTCCTTCAAAGAGAAACCAGTCTTCAGTGATGATTACTAAAAGCCTGGCAGTTTCTGAAGGCATCATTCTGCTTGCTCCTTCTGTGGCTGGAAGATTCCTGTGTGCTGTCAAACAGGCTCCCCGGCGCATTTTGGAGCCATGCTTGGTCCCCACCACCAAAAGGGAAGACTGTAACCTCCTGGTTTCTTTCCAAGGAGTTCAGATGAGTGCAGACTCGTTAGGAGACCTTGAATAGCCAGATTTTACCTGAAAAGGAGAGATCTTCCTGCTCCAAACAACTCGAGATAAAGCCTGCTATAGACAGAGCGTCATTCATTCCCCAGGATGCCATTGGCCCCACCACATCTTACACAAACTGCTTTTTGGATTGACTCCAGGCACTCTTTTGACCCATTCCAAATATTTATGTTTGGTTTCAGACTGTTGGGTTTTCTTAATGCTTCTGTTTGTCAAACCCCCTCCTTGTTTCCCTTTCCTTGGAGTGCCGAGCAGTTTCATCAGCTTGTCTGCGGTTCTGGCCAGCCGGAGCTGCCTTTGCTGACAAGTCAACCCCTTGCCTGAAGATTATTCTTGGCTCTTTCCACTCGGGATCTTATTTCTGAAGCCATCTAAAATAGGACATTGCTCCACATTCACGACAGCAAATTCATTGCATTCTCATGGCCCTTACCTTACTTAAGGAGGGGAAAACAGAATACAGACACTCTGATGATGCTGGATTTAATGGGAAACAAACCCAGCTTGTGTAGGCTGCTACATTAGTCACCTGGTGTTCCAAGAAAGGAATAAACTAGAACTGCTTCTGCTCTTTCCTCCCTGTACCTTATGCTTTGTTTCTGGTTTTGCATTATTCTTCCTCTTGTTTTCTATTTTCCCTGGCACAGAAGAGGTTAAGACTGTGGAGATGTAGACCTTTACCATAACTAAGCAAGATTCTTCCTCTTGTGAAAGCTCATTCCTACCCAGTTCTGGTTTAAGAGACATAGAACAGATTGTTATCTCAGATGTGAATGGCTTTTTCCCTTGTTCCTAGAAAACATAATGCTGGCTGAGGTTGTGGTGGGTTTCATATTGTGTAAATGTCTCTCCTGCTAGCAGAGAACTGCCATTTGAGTTCTCACCAAGGCTTCCGTGCAGCCCTAAATGTGAGTCTTAATTCAGATAATTAATATCTTCTATATATGAATGCGGAGTGAAAAGGAAAGCAGTGAAACCTGCAGAGCAGTGCATGATGATGTGTCTCAGTTCAGAGGTTTGGGGGCTAGATCTGCTGTTTTATGGCATTTCAATAGCTTCCTAGGCAGGGTGAGGTGACTGCCTTCTCTGCATCAGCCATTCGCTTTTGACTGTCAAAGGGATGAGCAGGCTTGGAAGCCCCTTGCTTTACAGGTTTGGCACATAGAATCATAGAATGGTTTGGGTTGGAAAGGACCTTAAGGTTCCAACCCCGTGCCATGGGCAGAGACACCACACACTAGACCATGTCACCCAAGACTCTGTTCAACCTTGCCTTGAACACTGCCATGGATGGGGCATTTATCACTTCCATGGGCACCCTGTGCCAGTGCCTCAGCACCCTCACAGGGAAGAGCTTCTGCCTTAGATCTAACCTGAACTTCTTCTGTTTCAGTTTGAACCCATTACCCCTTGTCCTATCACTACAATCCCTGATGCAGAGCCCCTCTTCAGCATCCCTATAGGCCCCCTTCAGACACTGGAAGCTGCTCTGAGGTCTCCACGCAGCTTCTCTTCTCCAGGCTCAACAGCCCCATGTTCTCAGCCTGGCTCCATACAGGAGGTGCTCCAGCCCCTGAGCATCCTTGGGGCCTCCTCTTGCTCCAACAGCTCCATGCCCTTCTGTTGAGGACACCAGAACTGCATCCAGGGTTGCAAGTGGGAGTTTTTATGCCTGCACACCACAACCAAAATGAAATTGGGATAAAATCCACCACTGGTTTATCTGTTCTTGTAACTTAACAGCCTGCAAACTTCCTCCTTGGCAGGACAAGATGGTCAATGGATGCTGACAGGATCATTTGGAGGAGGAGGAAGGCTATTCCAAAGATGCCTTAAACTTTTATCACCTACTTTATACTTTAGTTTTCTGGCACCATATGGAGGCTGGTACCCCAGGCTGGAGGGAACTTACTCTGTTGGCTGAAGTTATCTGAACTATACAGACACGCTGTCTAGGTGACATTGCCATGGTTACGTTATTATCATCACTATTATTACATTTCAGCCTTTCAGGTGTTTTATTAGAATACCTCCTCCCAAAACAATCCCAGTAATCCATCAGCACATGGACTCATCTAAACAAATGTGCTTTTCACTTTGCTCTTTAAGTAACCCAAGGCACACTCTCCTAGGTTAAAAGTAAGCTACTACCTACCCTGTGAAACTGCAATCCACTTTCCCAGAGCAGATAACGAAGTCCTTAATTATCTGGGCTGCTCAGGAACCCTGTGTTCTGTGCCTGTATATCTAAAACCTTAAAATAATCAATATCAGACAGTTATCAGCCTGAATCCTTATGGGCCATCAGGGATTGTTTCTCTCATCCTCACTGCCTGTAGACGAGGGAGTTTAGGGCTGTTGTTTGCATAATGTATCAGCCGGTTTAAATGCATGGATTTACCCTTCTCTGATCACAACCAGATAAAAGGAGGGCAGCAGCAGTGGGCCTGACAGCCTACACACATCTAAGCCTTTAAATGGTCATTAGGGCCTCGCTGCTTGCAGGGGAGGAAGAGCCGCCTTGGGGCTGCACAGAGATGGACGATGCCTCGGAAGCTCTGTCCTCCCCACACACGGGGGAGAGCTGGGTGGGAGCACCCATCCCACATGGTGCAAGCCTGCAGGGACCCGGCAGCTCCTCAGATCAGGCTTCAGGAAGCAGAGCAGCAGATGAGGCTCCGCGCCGCCGGGAAGCCTCAGAAAGCCCTTAACGGAGTGCGGAAAGCCGGCACCTTGTTCTGTCAACTGCCGAGCTTGTTCTCTCAGAACTAAAGGAGCCCTTCCTTTTTAAAGCTGGCAATTTCGCCCGGTTCTGCTGTCACTACCTACGCTTTGTAGTAGCTATCAACAGTTTAGGTGTTGTCTGGTTTACATGCTGAGGCTGCCCTGCTTTACAATGCATTTCAATGCACTTATCCCTTTCTTTATGCTTGCGTGAGACAAAGCGGGGTGGTTGGGTTTGGGTTTTCTTTCCTTTTGCAAAACCAACTCTGTTAACTCTGAAACTGGGCCAGTAACAGAGAGGCTTCTCTCCATCTGCCTGCTCCATCCTTTCACTGCCCTGATGCCTAAAAACCACAGGTTTCAATGGTTCTCAGAGTCACAGAGGGCTTTCTGGCTACCATTGGAGTGCTGCTCGAGCACCAGGACACATCTCAACCACTGCTGCAGCCTCAACAGGAGCATTTCCTGCTGTGAGAGGGGGAAAAATACAGCCTATTTTCAAAGACAGGCTGGAGGCTTGAGCGTAATTATCTTGCCAATCTCTTTTGCCTTGAGTATTATCTATCACCCTGTAGTTTTCTTCCTCCCAGAAAAGCAGATATTAAATTCTACTTTTCTTATGGCCATAAAAGTAATTTTCTCCAAATTATTTCTTCCAGTCCTGCTAAAAACAAGACTGATAATGCAGCAGGACCCCCATCCTCCCAGTAATTACACTCTGCCTCCTCACTCCTTCAATACCAATTTCTCAATTTATTTGGCTTCTGTCTGGAGCTGCAGCCACACACAGACTGGGCTCTCTGTCTTCTTATTACACAGACGAAATCGCTTCAAAAATGTAATTAAGCGTTTACCTTGAAGACAACGCTTTGTCTTCTTTAAGAAGCATGGTATCTTAATTTAACCTCATTTAGAAAACCTTGCCTTTCTAAGCTTCTACCTTCAAGACATTACGCTAAACACCAAGCAAAACAGAAAGAGTTCTTCATTTAACCTAATTAAAAGATAAGCTTTCAACTTCTCCATCAGTGCTGTGTGAAACAACGAGCTTGGCATAGCCTTTTGGTTTGATCCAAACTGTCTATTTTATTATCCCTCTGCTTCGTTCTCAGCTGTCAATTTTATTATCCTCCTTGACGCCCACAAATCCTCTTAGAAAGCAGCATTCTCCAACCTTTTCAGTCCTGGGCCCATCTGTAAGAAGATGAAGGGACCACTATCACAGTAGTGGAGGGTTTAGGTCTGGGGGGGGGGGGGGTTTGCTCAGGTTTTGGTGTTTTCTTTATGAGGCTGATACAAAACACAGCTTGAGGTCCCCCTGGGGAAGAGGAGGTCTGAGGAGGGTGAAGGATTATTACATTTAGTCTGAGGCCAAGGCGATAGGGGATGGAACAAGGGATGAGGGAAGCCCATGGTCTGCTGCTGGTCCCTGGGGACCACCGTTAAACGCACAAGGCAGGGCAGCAGTGGAAGCGCTCCCAGCTGCACCAGTGCTCCCAGTGATGGCTCCGGCAGCTGGCTGTCAGGGTTCAGGACACATCATCACTGAGCCTCAATTGAACAGCTCAAAGTGAGGGGAGCCCTGACCCAGGAATCAGATCAGGCATTCCATCCCCGTGCTGTCTGTTGCTTAGGAAGGAGCACACTAAAGCACAGGGACTCAAGGAGCAGATGACTTCTTCCCTCGTAGCTCCAGCTCCTTGCCAGCCTGCAAAACGTTCTCTTATAGCTCTTACAGTTTAGTCACATCAGTGGCTGCAGCTCACCCTCTGCTGTGAGCCTGCTGCCCCTCTGCCTCACGCTCAGTCCCACCTCTGGTGACCTCCTCCACTCCCCAGCTCTGAGCAGTTTCAGTTGCCTTTGGGCGCCCTTTTTTCTCTTTCCTCCTAAGATTTTGCTGGGGTTTGGGGGCTTTTTGTGTTTTTTTTAACATTTACGATCAGAAACCCTTTGGTTCACCATCCTCCCCTCCGGTACAGCACACCTCACAGGGGGACTGTCAGATGTGGTTAGCGCTTGTACGGCACACTGACGGTTAAGGCGTGTGATGAGGCATTAAGCACTCGGGATCCAGGTGTGCCTCGTGGCAGCTGGCTGCGGGCTTATAAACCCCAACGGGGCAGGTTTGTGTGCAGAAAGGCCGTTCCCGAGCCCTCTCCGAGGCTCCCGCTCCTCACCTCATGCCAGGCCCCTACGGACACCCACGGACACCCACGGACACATCACCCCGGGCACCCTGACGGCCGCGGGCCTCGGGACCGCGCACACCTCCCTCGCCGGGTGCGGATCTTCCTCTCCGCTGCCCCGCCAGAGGAGCCCGGAGCCCTGGGGACGGTGCAGAGCTGGGAGCCGCTTGCAGGCTGGGGACTTGGTGGCAGATCCTGATAGGGAAGCCGGGCAGGAGGGTGGGTGAGCGGCTGGGGAGACGGCAGCTCCTCCGGGACAAAGGCTTACACCGCCGGCTGCATCCGTCCTGGTGCTGAATGAACGCGCTCTTCTCTCCCCCGCCTCGCAGGGATGCCGCAGCATGAACCCACCGCTTAGAGAGCAGCGATCGCGCCGCCTCGGCACCGCTCCCTGAGCCAGCCCGACAGCAGCGTCCGGCGCGGAGCCTGCACGGGGACTGACGCCGGGAGCCGCTCCGCCGCCCGGCTCCGGCGGGATGCGATCGCCGCCGCCTTCATGCCGGCAGCAGGGACTCTGAGCCGCCGCTCCGCGCCCTGCGAGCCCCTCGGGCAGGGACCCCGGGCAGCGGCGGGGCCCCGGACGGGAGCCGTGCACGCATCGCCCGCCGGCGGCTCCCGGTGAAGGCGCCCGCTGCAGCCGGCGCTGCGAGGGGGGCACCCCTGAGCCTTTCGCCGCCGAGACAAGCGGCGCATCCCGGGGTGGCGGCGGGTCCCACCCGGCGGCCGCGATCCGGTGCCCCATGGTGCTGCTGCGGAAGCTGCCGGGCATGCCGGGCTGGCCAACGGCGCTGGGGCTGCGGCTGCCGCAGAAGTTCCTGTTCCTGCTCTTCCTCTCGGGCCTGCTCACGCTGTGCTTCGGAGCCCTGTTCCTCCTGCCCGATTCCTCCCGCTTCAAGCGCCTCTTCTTGCCCCGCCGCGCCACCGCCTCCACCTCCTCTTCTTCCTCCGCCTCCTCCTCCTCCGCCGCCGCCTCCTCCTCCACCCGCGACACCGACCTGCCCCGCAGCCCGCCCGCCGCCGCCGAGCCCCGCCACGCCAGCCCCGCCGCGCCGCGCCGCCTGCGGGAGAAGCTGCGCTCCGCCGCCCGGCCCGCGCCCCGTGCCCGGCAGCAGGTGCAGGGCGACGGCCGAGCCGAGCCCGCCACCGGCGCTGCCCCCGCGCGGGACACGCGAGCCCCGTTCCGCTTCGACTACGAGCGGTTCCGCCGCAGCCTCCGGCACCCGGTGCGGGGCAGGCGGCCCGGCGAGGACCCCGAGACCCGCGCCCGCAGGATGAAGATAAAGGAGGTGAGGAGCAGCCGCGGCCCCCTCGCTCAGCCCTCGCAGCCTCTCCACTCTCCTCGCACCCCCCTCGCTTCCCCAGCCGTGCCCCCGCATCCCACACGTCCTCCTTGCGCCTCCTTTTCCCAAGGAAGGCGGTGGGAATTGGGGAGGGTCTCTTTCCAACGGGCGTCCCGCAGCATGGCCCCACACACGTGCCGGTCAGCGTCCGCACGCATCTCCTCCCTGGAGAGGAAAGGTGAGGGCAGGCTGTGACCTGAATTTAAAGGGATGAAATTAGGCAAAGGGAAATCTCATCTTGGTTATTAGGGTAAAAAATCATGCTTGGGGTGCAAGAGGCCGCCCTGGTGTCCATGTAAACGTGGCTGAGCTGCTCACTGATGAACGTTGTGCTGGTCCATGGGGATGGCGGGATGGGATGTGCCCCTGTGGCTGTCCCGTAACCCGCTCCGGTGCTTGCTCTGGATGGAGCTGGCCTGGGGCTTGTAACCCACTAACAGCGACCCTCCGAGCCCAGGGAATGTCACCAGCAGGGAGGCACGGGGGTGACGGCGGGGACAGGCTGGCCTGGTGCCTACAGCTTGTGCATAAAAGCCTGGCACAAGCAATGCAGAGCAATCTGTGACCCAGTTAACTGAGAGCTATAGATTCTGTGTAGTATTTGATTGTGTTTGTCGTATCTTTTGCTATGATGGATAACCAGCTTGGAGGGATTTCTGGTCTAGAAAGAGCTGCCAGTAAGTAAAATGCATGGATGTAATTAAGCAGAGTACAATATTCCTGGGTTTGCTCTCTCACAGAGGTGTAGGCATTCACCAGAGTTGCTGCCCCAGGTTGAACAGAGAAGGAAGTCACAGGTAACATGCCGAGGGCTTTCATCCACCATATCCTGCATTTTAAAACCAGGGGCTTCTTAAAGCTCCCCTCCTGGTATCTCTGACCATCATGAAAACAAAGGCTGCACCGCTGGTAAAATTCCAGCTTCTCTGGCAGACAGCAACCCAAGGTGCTGTGTTTCTTCATGATCCCAAGCAGGATTGAGCCACCCTGTCCTGCATCTTGGCTGCAGGGTATTCAGAATATTCCAGTTCCCAGCCCTCATGTGCTTGGAGCTGTGGAGCGTGTGCTTGAATGTGCTGCGTATTCCCACTGTCAAGGTATGCTGGGGTAGCAGAGCACACCCATGAATAACCCAGCTTCTACTCTGTACAAACAAATCGAATTGGAAATTGCATTTCTGGAAGCTAGTGGCACACAGTGCTTTAGTTGTAGTTAATTAGTTCTGAAATATAGGATTATTCCAAGTTGCATGGATTCAGCCCCATCTGTTTATAACAGCCATAATCAGTGCCGGGGAGCAGAGCTAGATTTTTTTTCAAGGATGAGAATCCATAAGTACTGGGTTTATGCTGACAGCTAATTACTCTTCAAACAGAGCCCTTATTCCTTAAAAGTGCCTCTGCCTCTCTTTATGCAGAGCAAGAGAGAAACAAACACCGTGCTGAGATGGGAGCCTGAATGCGCAAAAGGGACACAAGGTGCAGCCTGTGGGAGGGATAAGGTATGTTCTTTCTTCATGACTCAAAAAGACATGAAGAGAACAAACCAAGAGAGGCTGGAAGACAAACGCTGTATAAAAAGAAACAGATAGAAAAAAAAAAAACCACCAAAGAAGAAAGAAGTCATGATGCAGCATTTGGGTTTAGCAGAGATTCTTCACGTGATGTGAGAGACGCCAGCAGGGGCAGGCAGTGGGTTTGCTGCTGTTGGAAGGTGGTGTGTGCAGTAGCTTTTCTCTCCTAGAGCTCTAAGCCCTCGACTTTGATAGAACGTGTTGCTGACTGGCCTGGTACTTAAAACTTTGGGTTCCCTGCCTGCTCTCCTTTAGCCCATTCTTGCAGGTCAGCACCTCTGTAACAAGGAAGATGGATAGGGTTAGGATTTGTTTTCCTCCAGCTGTCTGCCAGAGCCTAGATGAAAGCCAGGAGAAGGAACTGGTGCAGGATCAAAGACTAGGGCTGATGTGCAACCTGGAGACTTGGATCTTTCTATCTTCTGATAGGACCCTTCCATCTGAGCAGGCGTCTGCTCTTTCCCACCCATCCTCTAAGCTGCTTGATGCTTCAGCCAAAGAGGAGGATGTATCATTAGTTTCTTGGCTGTTATGCGTGGAAAGGATCAGCTAATGTCCTGTTAGACATTTTCTGCTTAGAAGACAGTGCTGCCCAGAGTAGGAAACCCACCACTGTGGTGGCTCCCACTTTACTGCTGCCTGGGAACACTGAGCAGTACTGGGGCATCAGAGCTGCTTGGAGATGGGTCTGGCTGGGGGGTTATCTGCCTCACTTGCCATGTGCTTTGAGTGCTGTGTTTCCTACTAATGCAGCAAGGAAGAGAGGTGGGTTAGAGGGTTGAAATGACTCCTAGAAGCCTGTTAAAAGGAGTAAGTGGTGCACTGACCTGAGCTGTTGTGTGCATGCAGGTATACTGGTTTGCACTGGTGAGTAACTTAGCAGAGTGGCTGGCCGCTTAGGTTTGACTTAAGACAATTTCAGAGGCAATGAGCAGTTGTTTTCCTGAGAAGGAAAGAAGAGATGCTCTGTATTGCACTGGCTGCTGGCTGCAAAAGGTCGTTGGTCACCTGGAGAATTGCCTGGGATGTGCTGCTCCGTGGTCCTGTGGGCAGCCGAGTGTCGGCGGCACGCTGACCTTTCAAAGAAAGCTGCAGTGAAACCAGGTGACAATCTCCCTATGCTGCAGGCTGGGAAACATAAAAGGGCCTGGGATTATTCATCTCTTAAAGTGAGCTCTGAGACACGTTTCAGTTGTGCAGTTGATCAGTCAGGCTTGGCTTCGGGAATAGCTGATTTTTCACACGTGCCAAAGGGTAATCACTGATGTTCAAGAAAGGATAAAAAGAGAAGGGAAGTGGCTGCAGAAACGCCACAGTGGGATTCCAGAGTTATTTGCTCTCAACAATTTCCAGCTCAGATTGTGACTTTTCACTGAGCCAATGGTTTCCCCTCCAAGTGCCACTGCTGCGCACTCAGAGCTGGGAAAATCCGACCGTGTGGTTTCTGCCTTTTGCATCATAATCACTGAGAAAGGTGATGCTGTTGGAGCTGAGCTGACAGCTTTGCTGATGCTGGGTGAAGCAGAACGGAGTGTTCCGTGCTGTTGCTGTGTTGGCTTCGTGGGTCTCACAGGTAGGGAAGTAGTGGGGAGAGAGAACAGCTCTTCCCTAAAGTATTTTTACACCAGCTCTGTTAATGCCACCCAGTGCTTAAGGACAACAGCTGTGACAAGCTGGACCAGAAAGTGTTCATCAGTGGGATTAAGCTAGCGATCTGTCTTCTGGTCATGAGATGATGGGGAGAATGGAACAGTGAAAGAGATTTACTTTTTCTTTTCCTCTTTGGGCACAAAAAGCAAGTTTCCTTGCCTGGTGTCCGAGAATACCCAATTCCTGATGGTGTCCTTTGTCCCTTTCAAATAAGGGAATATGTCAAATTCAGGCAGGCTTTTAGCCCTCTGCTGGGATTGTACCCTTGGGTTTGACACATGCATTCATTTCCTCCAGACTAGTAACACTGAAGCCTATTCATTTTACAATATGGTTCTCTTCATCCTGGCTTTTCTCCTGTCTCCACCTTCCTCTCCCTCTCCTTGCTGTCTCCTGGCCTCGTTTAACACAGCTCTAAAGATGGATTGGCTTTTGAAAACCAGGCCCCAGGGGGAAGAAGTCCATCAGAGGCGGTGCACGCAGCTACCCTGCATCGCTCTCCTGTTAAGCTTAGCAGCTCCTGTTAAGGTAGATCAGTCTTTCAAACACAAACATATTGACAGTTTGTCACGAGAGGATCATTGGCAAGAAGCAGGAATGGTATCAGGAGCTCAGCTCTTCCGGACAGCTTCTTGGTGCTGGCTGCTGCTCCCATTGTGGGGTTTCACAGCCCTGAGCTGCCATGCGGGAGCAAGCTCCTGGTCTTGGGAAGCTCTGCTTGTTCTCCTGAGCCTGAGGTGCTGCCCTGGTGGGAGAAGTGCCTGGTGGAGTGGGGCTTGGAGCAGCTCTCGGGTGAGTTACAAGGGGCCTGGTCACACACCTGTGAATCCCATTCTTGATTGTCCTGAGCTATTTCATACCTGAAGCCAGCAGGAGAAAGACTTCAGACCTCTCCCTTTCCCTGCCCTGTGCTACTTGTATTCCTGGAGAAAAAGCCTTTTCTGTCCGTAATCTGGGGGTGAGCAGTACTGCAAGCAAATAACGGAGTCCCTCAGTGGCTTCCACCTGTATTTAACACCACAGCACGTCCCCATGCACACCTTTCTCACTGAGATCCATGGAAAACTCTTATCTGAGAGCATTTCTCTGCACTTTGAGGCCCTGGCTGCCTCCAGGCTTGCTGGAATTTGCCTTTGCTCCCTCTTCCTTCTCATGCATTTATTTGCTGAACCTGTGCAAAGGGGTTTTCTATACTGCACATCCCTCAGGCCGTGCATCCAGTGTGGGTTTTGCTTCCCCAGCCTCCAGTGGATTCACACAAACAAAGTTTAGACCTCGCCTGTCTGAGACTCTTTTGGCTGTTGAGGATGCAGGTAAAGGACTGAAAACTTATCTGTCCTATTGGCATGATGCATGAGTGTAGATAGTAGTTCCCATGCTGTGATCCGTGCTGCAGTGCTGTTTGCCATAGAGGTGCCAATGGCACCTTAGTGCATTTTGGAATTTGGGAGTACCGTGAGGATGTTTGTTCTTACCTACAGAATGCAGGAGGAAAGCACTTGTTCCACAACAGCTGAGTTTGGTGCAAGGCTGATTTGGAAACTACCACTTAGAGACAAATGCACTGTTCATCACACGACAAACTGGCTGGAGTGTGGACCTCTCCAGGCAATGTCTGACTGTGTGTGCTGGCTGTGGGGAAATGAGCTTCCAGGACACACACGTGTTGTGCAGAAGGATTTACACCTTGTGAATGCACGCAGGCTCTTTGAAAGTTCTCAGCTATAAGGACAAGGGGTTTGGGCAGCAGGGCTGGAGCCTTGGTACCATCCCATACCCTGGGGGGGGGCAAGACCAGATGTGGCTATGTCTGAAACAGGGGGTGCATGGCTGGGGGGGTGCATGGGGTGAGGTGCCCCTTGCTAGGACCTAGAACTAGTATGGGCCAAGCTCCCATCACCCCTTCAGGCATCAGGCTGGGGACTGTGTGTGTGCACTTGTGCAAATATTTACTACAAAGCAGTCGCCTGGGTTAAGATTCCATCTTTCCAGCCAAAATATTTATAGGCTCCTGATTAACTTTTTAATCAACAATTAAATCTGCCCCTTAATGGAGAAAGATTTTTGCATCTAGTGTTCTTTCCTTTGGATCTGTATGCAGGGCTTTACCAGATGATGTTAATCAGTCATGTTTGGTTTACTCTATCAGCCTGTTATTGTTTAGCTTGTTTATCATCTTGTTTGGATGCTTTTCAGTATTTAAAGCAATTCAGATTTTAGATGGGAGACAGAGGGGGAAAGGAGAATGTATCTTGGATCAGTCTGTCATTGGGTTCTGAATATGAGACTTAGATGAAGCTGCCAGAAGGGGAAGGAAGGAAACAACATTCACCTCATTGGTGGGAAGAGGGAATCGTGCGCTTGGAAAATTCTAATTTTTAAATATTCCCCCCAAAAAGTCCTTTTCCGTGAATGCTGTGGCTGGATTTGGCAGGAGGAATGAGCACACTCCATGACTGCTGTCTGTACTGCATATCCCCGTGGTGCTTCAGGTCATCCTGTGACACAGTGTTCTGGAAGAGCTCCAGAGAGGCTGTCACCAGCAGTGGTGTCAGTGAGCCGTGCTTAATGGGAGTGGATTGTGCGTGATGGACCCAGACCACTGCAGGACACAGAGCACAGTGGGAACACTGAAGGACTGGGTAATAAACATCCTCTATTGATGGCACAGGGATGTTACTTGTTTGTAATCATATTAGAGGGGGCAGAGCACCTACTGTTAATCAGACCAGGACACATGGTCCCAGGTTCTGTTCCTGATGGCAGATTCATCGAGTCGCTCTATGGATCCAATTTGCATCTCTGTAAAACGGACACAGGGGTTTTTTATCCCTAATCCAGCAAACTGATACGTGGCAAAACTGTTCCAGGCACTTGAACATTCCCTGGGAGTACTCCGGAGTGTAAGTAATGGCTAGAGGTTGTACTCAACTGAAGTGACTTCAGTGCTTCCCTTTTGCATCCGCTTATCTTGACAGCGAAGACGCAGAGTCCCTTGTGTGGATGTCTGCTGTGTGCTAGAATCAAAGGCGAGATCTCGACGGTGTTTGAAAAGGGAAGGTGTGAGGTGTGCTCCTCAGACTGACTTCTTCCCTCAGCAGAAAGGTAACGGAGCCTGGCTCTCTGGCAATAGGAGTCCTGTTGTGACTTTCCCCTTCCTTGTGTCTGTAGTTCCTTCTGTGTCACCCACCCCTGCCCAGTGGCGTCTTCCTCCTCCCCGTGTCTGTGTGAGCCAGAGGTGATGCTCCAGCTTCAGGTGCTGGTACCCACAGCTGCCTGCAGCAGCCTGTGATGCTCCCCTGCCTTCCGTGGGGCACCCTGCGGGTCCCCCCCCAGCCTGGGGGCTGTTTGCCCTGAACTTCTTTGTGTTTGTGACCTTTACCCTCTGTCAAACCCCATTGGAGTTTTCCAGCTCAGGGGTTACTGAGGAGGACAGGCAGGAGACAGCGGAGCAGAAAACAGTTCTCAGGCTTCTCTGAGCTAATTGTTGTTATGGTCCCGACTGAGTGGGAGCCAGGAGCTCATTAGTTCTAATCTGGCTTCCAACAATTCTATGGCATGGCCACAGAACTGTTGTTACCTTTCTCTCCTGGTTTATTAGTGGGTAGAGCGATTCCTAAGAGGAAGGCTGCAGAGAATAATAAATGCAAGAGATTAAGAAATTCTGCAGCATCTCATGGTGCCAACAGCACTTGCACAGGATGATGATATACAATGAAGTTATACATTCAGTACATCCTAGAGAATGTCTCTTCTCCGAGAGCTGGTACTTGCTTCAGAGGATGTCTGACACAGCTCCCACTGATTTATGGAGCTGGATGGCTCTGAGAGGCTGTGCTGAGAACTGGAGCTGCGTTAGTAACGTCCGAGCAAGCCGTGCTTAGACCAGGCTGCTTGCTCTAATTGTGTTAACATGATTTCCCTGGGCACTAAAGAAAGTGCATAACCGTGTTCTTTGCAAAGTAACGAAGGTAATTATAATGTAATCACATTTCATCTGTCCTGAAACCCTCGTGCTGTCTGGGTTAGCCAGCCCAGCTCATGAATAACAGAATTCCAGTGGAAATGGGTTGTTTCTGGCTCTTCCTCCATCCGAGCCTCTGTTTTAATCCAGAGCTATCTAGGAAGGAGACATGTTTATGTTGGTAGCTCAGCATCATGCTGGATGAACCCAAACCAACCCTTGGCCGATTCCTGCCGCTGTTTTGACTTTCTTGAGAGCCTTGCTGCAGTACTGAGACCACATTAGGGTTCCTGCCGTAGTTGTATTTGATTATCTCATCTATCAGGCGTTTGTTCTGCGTGTCGGTGGCCCTCTGACAAGCAGAAGGTTGTCACTGTTGGGTGTGGATCTGCCCACTCTCATCGGTGGCTGCACAGTGCAGTAGTTCCAGTGATGGAGCTTTTGCGGCAGCTCCCTGCCTGGGGTAGGGTGACGCAGTGGGCGGTTGTCTCCTCTTCTGGGTCTGTCACTTCTACATGTCAGAGCCTTAAAATAAACATTTGAGTGGAATATTAGGGTGCAGTTTGGTAACCGGAGCAGTGGGAGTTTGTTCCTCAGGTCTCGAAGCACAGTCAGAGCAGTACTGTGGGAGCCATTTCTGCGTTGACAGGGACATCGAGTTTCTGACCTGGGAGGTGCCTTCTGTCTCTAATTTTGATGAATCCTTATAGTTCTTATCTTTAGTTTATTACCCACATCCCTGAACTTGCCATTTCTTGCTTTATTCTTTCAGTAGTTCATTAATCATTGTTGTATGATGACTGTCTAGTGCAGTGCTGGAGCGAGGCCAGGCACTGGTCCCTGCCGTGATGGGAGGTCAGGCTAAATGAAAGCGAGCCCTTTTCCTCCTGCAGCTCAATTCCAACGTTGTTCCAACATCCACTCCACCCGCCTCGGTTATATTAAAGATCCAGTATCTGCAGCCTGATTTGTATGATTTATTGCTGCCTGTGGGACTCTTGGAAGAGTTTGTCAGCCTCTGGCTAATAAATTTGTTACTGTGGTCCAAGAATTCCTTGTAACACTTTTGTAAGGTGACAACTCTGACTTGGGGCTCTAGGAAGGCTGTGAGCAAGATTTTTGTGTCTGTTATTAGCTATTACCTTTGATAAATTATTGGACTGATCTCTGCTGTCTCCTCAATGCTTGCGAATTGCTCTGTTCCTCTCTTCAGAAGTTCACATCACCAGTAACTTGAAACAGGAGAGGAGGCAGAGGACAGCGATGCTCTGGTCTGCGCCTCGGAGCAAAGTCTGCAAAGACAGATGGGGAGCAGGTGAACCAGCAAGAAAGCATTAAACTAAACTCATCCTCCCACATCTCTCCTGTTAAGCCATCCAAGTGTGCGATAAAGCACGAGGTGTGCTGCCAGTCCTTGACTTCCCTCTTTTTGGCCTGTTCCAGCATTTGGATGGAGACAAAGGCAGTTTTCAAACACATTGAAAAAGAAAGAATAATGTCCCCACACTCCCCCGCCCCGCAGTCTGTCCGTTTTGGGTTAGTTATCACTACAGCTTCTTTTAGAGCATCCCCTTGGGCGCTGGCTTTCCAGAAATGAGAATCCTGTGCAGATGGTGTCTTTAGGGAAGGAGAAAATCACTTACCTTGTCATAATGCAGGTGTGGAAAACCAGTCCCTGCTTAGCGTTTGTGTTTCATCTACCTTCCCTTTTAGTGTGGGGGTCCTTTTAGTGTTCTGGCCTGGGTGTTTAATTGATGGATGTGCATAACTGACCTGGAATGCTGGTCGCTTTTGAAGAGAATTTGTAGTCTGTGTGCAATTAGGGCTTCACTGTGAAGACTGTGCTGTACATGCTTGAAGGGATGTAGTTGGAGTGTAAGAGCCCTAAGGCAGCCCGTAGGTATGTCACGGTGCCCAAAATCTTGAGAGCTGGGGGAATTTCCTGCCTGATTTATGCTGCAGGCGCTAAGCTCAGGAGGGGGACTCGGAGGTGACATTTGAAGGAGCACACTTACGAGGTAAGTCATTGTTTCCAGTTCCTTTCCTCAAAGCATCCTGGAATGAAACAGGAGTCGCTAAGAAAAGCCATTGCCAGAGTGCCCAGCCTAGAGGTGACTCGAGAGCCCCTGCTGATGGTGCCAGGCACAGCGTGTTGCTCGCTGTCGGGGTCCGCCTGCCATGCATTGTGTTTGCAGCCTGGCTGTAGCTGTGGAGTTGTGTGTTTGACAGACATCTCCTATGCAACTTCGCTAGCAAAAGTAATCTTGGGAGGTGAACCATTGCACGAGGATGTAAGGGTGATGACCTGTGACATAGCAGTAGTGCTGGGGAAGATGCTTGAGATGCCTCTTTGTGCATGGAAGTCTGTACAGACGCGTTTGGATCCATGGCACTGGCGCTTCCAAAGTGCAGCACATACAGTAATCCCTGAAATGAGCATCACAGAAAGTATAGCACGAGTGATGGAGTTCATAGGTATATTTTAACACTTTTATGGATCTAATATTCTAATATTAGAATATTATTATTTAGTATTCCAGTATTTTACAAAAAGACATTTGTTTCCCATCTCCTGTTGTTGCTTGAGCACATTCTGATGCCTTCTACTTTGAAATCACTTTGAAGTGCTGCAGACACATCCTCACAGCTTAAATTTGCAGGTTTGAAATCTGCATGCACAGAAGCAGTAAATGAGAGCTAAGGTCAAATTTTGCAGAGACTCAAACCCCCCTTAAGGACCTTAAATTGCTTTCCTGATTTCTTCATACTCACAGATGTTGCTGAAATTACTACTTTTGCCTTCATTCTGCAGTAATAACAAGGGAGATGGGAATGATTCCTGTGCTCATCTCTCTGGAAGTGTCCTCTCCAGGTTTTGATCTTTCCTGTATCTCGCTATTCCCTTTCTGTGTGTTTGCTGGCAGGACATCTTCACAAGCTGTACTTAGATTTGCTATTTGACAGTGACCCAAATGGTTTTTGCAGGATGCCCAATTACCTTTTGAGTGTCCATCTGTGAGAGAAACCATGTCTCAAGTCTGACAGAGTCTTAACAAGGGGTGATGGGTTCAGACTGAAACGGGAGGCTCAGGTTAGATATAAAGAAGTTCTTTAGTGTGAGGGTGCTGAGATGCTGGAATGGGTTGCCCAAAGACACGATAAATGCTCCATCCCTGGCAGTGTTCAAGGCCAGGTTGGATGAGCCTTGGGCAACACGGTCTAATGTGAGGGTTGGAACTGAATGATCTTAAGGTCCTTTCCAACCCAAACCATTCTATAAGAATCTTCATGGGCTTGTTGCTTGCTCTGTTGTACAGTGTCAGCTCAGCCGTGCTCTGGGATACTGTGTTTGATCAGTCCCAGAGGCTGACAGCGTTGGGGTGGCCGAGAACACAAATCCCTTTTCTTTCTCTTACAACTTCCCACAAGCTCTCATTCCGGGAAGCGAAGGAGATGAGGCTCCAGCTCTGCTCGTCACTCCACTAAATCACCCCGTGCCTTGCTCTAGACTTGCATCTTTGCTCTCAGACCCGCTGCCGTCCCCTTGCAGGCTGGCATCTCATTAGGAAACTAACTGCAAAATCAACTGCTCTTGCTGACATGTTTCCTGATTTAGATGCAGCTGGATCCAGCTGGGTCTTAATGCCTCAGACAGCCCTATCAAAGGATTATTATTTTTCCCCTCTTGACACAGTTAAATCTAGTTGCATGAGGAATTTAATTAGGAGTTACTTTAATTGTGTTTTGAGCTGTTCTCTCTCCCATTCAGCTTCCCTAGCAGGGGCTGTGAGTCAGGAAGACTCTTGGCTTCTATTTCTGTCCTTGTCACTAACACTGACGACCTTGGACTCTGTGCTGGGTTTCTTCAGTTCCCCCAGTGTTCAGGTCCTGCTTTTCTCCTGGCTGTGGTGGGAGGGAGGGAAGGATGCTTCCCCCTGCCCCTCTGAGCTCTGTTTCACCCTGCTGCACCCGCTGCCTGGGAGCAGAACCTGGAGCTCTCCTTTATTGCAGCTTGCTGGAAGGAGCCCTGTGGCTGTCTGATGGAAGGTGATTTCTCCTGACTTCATAGAGAATTCCTCCTTTGCTTGCAGTGCTGGAGACCAGTTTTCTGTGCCATGGTCTGCTGTGTCTTTGGCTGTTGTGCAGGAGGGAGTGAGCCGATGTGATAAAAACCACCCGTGCAAGTTGCAAAACAAGCTGCCAAGGCTTTGCCAGACACAGCTGAAGCAAAGCCCCACTCACCCGCTGCCTGAATTGCTCGGTTATATTTGCTTACAGATGCAGCTACGTGTAACAAGTAATTGCCAGTGTCTCTCGCCCATCTAACACGGAACAATCAGCTGCTGTATCTGCAGGCAGTTGGCTGCCATGCTTTGAAATTTGGGGTTAGGATCTGTTGCAGGAGCTGGAGCCCATGGGAGGAGCTGTGTGCTCAGGCTGGTGCTTGGGCTGGGGAACACCAGCCTTTATCTCGTGCTTAGGGAGCAAGCGAGTACAGCAGTGGCAAAGGGAGCTGTCAGAGAGCGGAGGCTTTCCTGAGCCTTGAGCATCATTCCAAAGGGTGTCTGTGCAGGAACTTGCTTTGGAGGAGGTGGGTTTGCAACAGGAACCAGTCCTGTGTTATCTGGGGGCTGATTGACCTCCTACCCTGGTACAGCGTGTGTAATCCCAGCGTCCCACCGCACACATCACCTCTTACACCTAAGGGTGTACGGGGAGGGTCAGGAATGGGAAGCAGAGAGGAAATACCCCTCCTGTTGGAGTCAATGAGGTTATCTCCACCTGGCTTTGGCACTGGGTACAAACAGCCTCAGGTTTCCTGTGCAGTCACCCCTTCACCATCAGCTCAATCAACATGATCACGTTGGATGGACACTGAGATGAGGCTCTCAGGAGTTACCAGTTGTGTGAAGGCCATGGATGAAAACAGCTGCAATTCACTGGTTTATTCCAAGGCAGAAGCTAACATGGATGCTATAAACTAGGCGGGCTACCCAGCATGTCTCTAAATTGCTCAAGTTCCTGTTGGGATCTATTGGATTTACTGTAATCTTTAATTATAAAAGGTAATTACTTCCAAATGGATTATCAGTGTTGGTGTCCGTTCCCGAGGGTTGCCTGGTAACGTCTCTCATGTGCTCAAGCACTGTGTTTTGTGAGGAACAGGCTCGGAAACTCGGCAGGGAAAAGCCAGTGAGTGGATATTAATGTTGCCTAAATGGAACCTTTCCATCACCTGGAGTTAACACGCAGCCTTTTTGTTCTTATTTTGCTGTTATATAATAACCTTTCTAAGGGCAGTGTCCCAAAGAAGCGGCCTGAGAAGTTATTCAGCTTCACATTAAATTCTAGTATTGTATAACATTCTGCCATGCTGTCTGTATGGAGGTGTCTATATATATATCTCCATATGATAATGTTGAAGCAGCAGCAGATAATAAACATGGTGCTGTTCCATTACCTTTCCCACAGCCAATCCTGAATTATACAAGTTTATGCAAGTCTGATTAGGAGACAATACCATCCATCATTCCCAATCGGAATGGCTCATCCTGATGTGCTCGGGCAGACTTTTACTGTCTGCAAGACTGACAGTTGGTTCCTCTTTTTTTCTCTGCATCTGGCAAATCATTTTTATACAGCTGGGGAAAATGGCATTATATTGCAGGTTAAAACTCCAGCCCAGACAAGGGCTATTCTGGGGTAGCAGGAAGGTTAGATATTGGAAAGAACAGGTCCTAAAATTGAGAGTAATGACAAGTCATCTTCCTCCTGCTGAGAAAGGAAGAGAAACCTTTCCGGTAATTTGAGGTGGGAAAAACCAAGCAAGAAATGCAATTGGGAAAGAAATACTTAAAAGTACACCCACCACCCCTTTTTACTTGGAAAAAAAACCCAACCCACCACCACCAAACCTGCAACCCCCCTGGGAATTTCTGAGCTAGCCTAATGGTTCAGTATTTGAAGGGGAGTTGAAGAAACGAGATTAAAGAGCCACAAAAGTGGTTACCTTGTGAAAATAATGGCTTTGTGTAATGTTCCTTGGAAGTACATGGAAAGGGCTGCTTGGTTGCTATATTTAGATTTCATCTTTTAAGCATTTGCTAATTATCCCAGCCGAGATGGACAAAGCTAATCAAATAGCTGTGTGGGAATGCTCCGAGTCTGCCAACAAAAGGAGGGCAAGTGGAAGGGGGGGATTTGGTCTTTTCCCTTCTCATCTCTCTGTGTTTTGCCAGTACAGGACACCAGGGACTGTCAGTGGTTCGGTTATTACGTCTTAAAGAACATCACATTTGCACAGCTCTTCAGGGTGAAAGCACTTCCTTGGTCAAGTTTTTATCCTGAGCCCTGGTTCTTCACCAGCTGGATCACTTGCTATAGGTCTTTTGGGGCTGAATTCTTCCCGACTGCCTTTCCATTGGAGTTTGATTTTTCCATGACCTCAGGTTCCCTGAAAATCAGGGAAGATGCTTTTGTTTCCTGGGCCTGGAGTGGGGACTTCCAGTGTGTGGTTTGGCATATTTGAGCTCAGAAAGCATGAGGAGTCTTGCTAAGGCACATCAACAGCAAATGGAAATGGGAGAATGGGCAAAGCTGTGGTAGCAGTGTAGGTGCTGCTGTGGTGTGCTCATTAGGATGGAGAGGTTTGGGGTGTCAGTGGAAAGCATTAAATACTTGTGTGATTTCCTGTAGTCTATGAAGGAACACAAGCATTTAGTGTTTGACCCAGTATTTTAAAGGAGAGTGCTTGTAAAGCTGATTTCCAAATGACAGTATTTCCATACATTGAAAAGAAAAGCCCTGGAAGCAGTTTTAACCTTGTTCTACACTGGGTTTGTGCAACCTGAACGCTGAAGTGTCAGGACCCTGCTAAGATGTAGTTGAAGACCCTGAAGCAGCAAAGAGCTTGGTGCAGGACAATGCCTTCAGTACCTGGCTCCGCATGGCTGCAGGGTGCAGCCCCTGTGACATACCTGGGGGCTTGTGAGTGATGTCTCTGTTGGGCTTGGCTGGAGCAATCACAAGCAAAGGTAATGGCTTGAATGATCAAAGTGGCAGGATTCAGTTTAGCTCCTTGCAGTTGATTTAACAGGTAATCATCTGGCCGGGAGCTGAAACTTCTGAAGGTAAAAACTCCCTCTCAGGTTATAGAAAAGAGCCAACCTGACAAGTTCCATTATAAATTTGGCAGTCTCTGCTATAGATCAGCTGAAAGCCAGGGTGCGGCGAGTCTCAGGGCCAGCTAGATGATTGTCTATCAGAAGGCACACTGGTTAGAACAAAATCTAAAATGGTGGCTCTATTTCCATAATTTTGGTGGTTCTGGTGCCATTTTTCAGATCTAAACTGGCATAATGCTAATGCTGACGTATTGTGATCTCTCATGACGTCAACGACATAAAATACTTGCTTCTAACGTTGGCATCTCATCGCAAAGCTGACTTGAGCACCTCGCTGTGCAGTTTTGCACCTCTCGGCTCCATCCCCTTCTCCTTCAGCTTGGCATTCGGAACCTCTGTCAAAGCTTCTGAAAGCTCCATCTCAGTCCTGCATGCAGTATATAAATGTGGAGTCCCCACTTTTAGAAACTTGATGAATCTCTGTAGTGGTTTGGAAGTGGAACTGCTAAATTTGGATTGAAAAGACAGCTGCAGAAAGCCAGAATGGGCAGAATGGTGCAGATGCTTTTGGCTTCTAAACTTTTCCCGTGGCTGCTTTTGGACCCATCATTAGAGGGAGGAAAGCTTAATCTTGGAAAATGGAAGGGTACCACGTTATGCATCCTGCCTCCCAAACACAGAGGGTTTAAAAGCAGTGAGCAAAATCCTGCTCACGTATAGGAAAGCTGTCAGTTTGATGCCGCAGAGCCTCATCCATCCCCTGCCTGATGATCAGCTCAGGGCAGAACAGAGAAGGGGAGTTTTAGACACTGCAGCCAGCACAGCCCAGGAAATCGTTTTGTAGTGGAACTTTTGCAGCACTGTGACAAATGCAGCTTACATGCTTCAATAGGCAAAGAATAAATGTATTAATTCAAAGCACAAGAAAAGGTAATGGCCTAAATGATGAAAGTGACAGTGAGTCACTCCAGGGACTCTGCAGCAGCCTCACGCAGCTCCTCCTTGTGCCAGGAGACAGCAGGAGAGGAGGGAATTGCCCTGGTAGGATCTAAGTGGCTGTTGGAGGGAAACCTGGGGTAGTTTTTTTGCCCGTGATGGAGGTACCAGTGAGCTGGTCCCAAAGAGCCAGGGATGGGGCAGAGGGGCCTGCGTCTGGTGCAGGCTCTGCAGAAGGAACTTCAGCCCTGCTGGGATGGAGCGGTTAAAGTTGAGGGAAGGACATGGGTTTCATACTCAGCTTAAAATGAGGCTGATTCAGAATTGCAACACGAGGAGTTTCACGCAGCAGAGCAGAGCCATTTCCACATCCTGTCCATGTCCAGGCTGTCTGTGTGCCAGAAGGGTGGGTCCTCCTTCCTCAGCTCTGATTTAGAAGAGAAGTGAAGCGAACAGATTGCCTGGCTGTTTCCTGCCCGGGGCACGAGCCCTATCACTCACTGGGGGAAAGCTGTCATTATAGGAACACCATCTTCCCAGCAGTAAGCTTCAGGATCAAGCTCTGAGACATGCAAGCATTCACTCAGTACCATCAGAGGGAGTGCAGACATGCCCTGTTAGGTTAATGAAGAATGAGAACTTCCCGCTCACAATAATGCTGCCACCAACCCCCCCCCCCAAACTCAAGTGAGATGATGGAGATGTGTTCGATGGATTCCGTGGAGGTTTCTCCCCGCTCCCTGCCTGGCCATGGTTCAGTTTCTCGGGAGCAGAGCGCTCCAAGTGACTGACTGCTCCACGCTGGCTGTGTTTGCCCAACATTCCTTCTCTCGGTGGTGCCGGAGTCCGAACGTTACCAATCGATTCAGCAAATGTTTATCCTCGTCCGTAGGAGCAGCTCTGGGAAGCTTTGCTTTGGAAGGCTGATGTTTGGAAAGGGGAGGGGGGATGTGGTGGGGGGGCTCTCGGGGTGTGTGTGCTAGTGAAGGAGAGGAGGTTGCCAGAGGCTTGCGGTGTTGGGTTTGTGGAGCACTCGGCCGGAGGGAAGGAGAGTAAGAGCTGAAACGATGCTGGCAGTTTCAGACCAAAGAAGCCTACGTGTTCTGGTGCTGAAGCAGAGCAGTAAATGCTGTTGCAGGCACTAGACAGGGGTGCTCTGTAGAGGAATGACTTGGTTTAAACTGTCATTTTCTCTCAAATGTCTTGTTTGAGTGAAGCGTGTTCGAGGTCTCTTCTCTCTGTTGGCTGGCAGTGGAGAATCCTGTCAATGCTCGGAAGCAGCCTTCTCGCCTTGGTTAGCTTTCTGCCAGGGACTGAAGCAAAGAAGGTGCAGGTCACCGCCACTGCTCCTTGTCAGGCTGTGGGTATTCTAAAGGGCAGCTTTCTTTACGGCGCTCCTTAGAAGCTGACAACCCCAGGCCCTCCTGCTGAGCACGGGGTACTTGGAGGTTTAAGTTTTCCTACCAGCTGGAGCCAAAGGGGCAGGAGGACAGAAAAAGCTGTGCTGGGCTCTGGGGCTGTGTGTGTTGGAACCTGCACAAAGACACTGCCTTGTGGTCCTCAGGCAAAGGTCAGTGGGCTGAGCCCGGGCAGGACAGTGCAGATGTCCCAAAAGGAATTGTTGGAGTTGGAAGGGGTTTCTCAGAAATCACCCAGCCCATCTCAGGACTCGCTTGAGGAAGCACGTTTGAGTTTCATAGGAAGACACCAAAATGTCCTGGGTCTCCCCTTTCTCCTTTATGAGCGGACTCGGTTAATTCATAGAAAACTTCAGTGCAGTCCTTAAACAAAGGCCAATTTCTCCTTTGCTCACTACTGTGTTAAGTGCATCCTGTTCCTTCGTGGGCCTGCATGTGGGAGTGCTTTTGCAGTTTGATCAAGTTTTATTTGCGCTATGATAAAGAAATGGGAAAACCAAGAAGGGAACATCCCTGTAATCGGGGATGCCTCAGCTTTGGCCTTAGGTTTTTAGCCCATTTTAATCCCCATCCTGTGTAACCTGCCTTGGCAGGGGGGTCGGACTCGATGATCTCCAGAGGTCCCTTCCAACCCCAGTGGTTCTGAAATACTGCTATACCATGGAAAAAGTCAGGACTTCTGAGATGGAGACATCTTCCCATCGTGCTGGGAATTGGGGTAGTGCAGGAATGTGCTGGTCCCAAGCTCTGCCCAGGATGAGTCTGAGGCTCCAGCAAACCGCTGAGTGCAGCGCTGTGCTCAGTGTTCGGTGCCAGCTGAGGTTTTATAACGGGTTGGTTGTTGGGTTCAGCAGTGAATGGGAAACCCCTGCTCCTTCCCGGGACGCTCGCAGTTCTGTTAAGCACTTCCACTCAATTTTTCTTTCTGCAGATGATGAAATTCGCTTGGGATAACTACAAACTCTATGCACTTGGGAAAAACGAACTGCGACCGCTGACCAAGAACGGCCACATCGGGAACATGTTTGGTGAGTCCTGGAGCAGGGTGGGTGCAGTTGCTTTGGGGTTTTTGAAGGGCACACATCCGTGTCCGTTCCTGTCTCTGCAGTGCACTGAGGTACCTGTGGTGGCCTTGATTTCTTTCCTCTTTCTGTTTTTATGACACTTCCAATACAACTCCTAGGGGTTACCTGCCCACATCCCATCGCCGGGAATCTCATTCCTACAAACATCCCTCAATGCCCAGCCTGTATCACCTGGGTACAGACCTAGCACCAAGCATGTCTGAGAGCAGTGCTAAAACCAACCAGTGTCTTTATTCAAACATGAAGGCAGTCCAAACCTGGCGATGCTGCTGTTTCTCTGATCAGATAGACAGCAGGACATGACCAAACTGAGCATTTTCTCTCTTGTTGCTCCACTGTTGAGCAAGATGTGAATCCCATAAAATATTGAATGTCTGAATCAATAGTAAAGGCTCTTTATACCATGTGCTTACTGGGCTGTATAGTTGTACTCTTTAGCAGATTACCTCTCATTGTATGAGCCACTTGCATCATTTCAGTGCCATCCCCTGCCTGTTCCAGTGGGATACTTGTTGACCTTGGAGGATATAAGTTGCCTCTTTCCTCATTTGCACTCAGAGCTTTTCCCTGCTCTGCTCACTGTGCCCTACCTTGCAGCTTTGGGGAGCTGCAAAGGTACATGTGGGAATGAATGTTTGCAGGTGGAAATAGCGTCCCAGGTCTGCTAGAATGGCCAAAACCTTGAGGAGCAGCAGTCCGGTTTGGCCTCTGGACTGCAAGGGCAGGTGGCCCTGCTGGAGATGCTAGAGGAAGGGCTGGCTTTTAGTTTAGCCACAGCACAGAGAGAAACCTTGGTGCTCTGCTTGTGCCGCCACCACCAAGTCCTTTTGTTGTTCCAGGTGAGGCACTTGGCTCTTTAGTTCCTGCAGAAGTACCAAGAGTGTTAAGTCACATCTGGCTGTGCAATGCTGCGTGTTGTGTGGAAGCCACGTTGCCAGTTGCTGAGGTATCTGGAGTTCTGGACGTGTGCCTTGTACTGCCAGCACAGGCTCTGTGTGACCAGCCCCTGCTCTGGTCCACTCTCACTCAGTCAGGAGCAGTGGTTTGGGCTTGTTTGCCATTTGCCTTCCCCTTTCAACACCCCAGGAGCAGCAGGTTTCTTACTTGTGAATGAATTTGCAGTCACTTCAGCAGGATTTAAGCGTTTTGTGACTTTTCCATTCTGGCAAACTTGTCAAAATTCCTCAAGGAACGTGCTATAAACAGGCAAAGTATTGAAAGCTTTTAAATGCATTTATCATGCTGAAACAATTGGCAGTACTTCCGTTTGCTTGCAGCGTGCGGGTGAGCACTCTCAAGGAAAATGCTTGGGAGCACAAGGATTTGCAGACAGTTGCAGAAAAGAAGCTACGTGGTACATTTCAGACTCCTGATGAGCTTTTCCTCCTTGTAACTGTGGCTGGGAAGGAATGGGAGCATTAGGCAATCCATTCCTCCAGCCCTGTCCCTCTTGTCTTCAGAGACTTCTAGAAAGGAGGACAGGGCACTACTCACCTTCTTCATTGTTGCCTCTTCCCCCTCCTGTCACATCGTGCATCTCTGATTCCAGACTGGATGTAATGGGGGCAAATTGGGTGCTCTCTGGGCTGGAGGTGTCAATATTAAGCAGAGATTTCTCTGCAGCTGCTTCCATGTGGGAGGGGAGGAACTTTTCACAGTGTTTGTGTGCACGAGAAGCAGTTGAGCTCTTGAAGGGTGATGCGTTTTCCTGTTGTGGATGCGATGCTCCCGTGGAGGCCAGCCTGGGGGAAGGGGGGAGATGGTCTTTATCAAATATTCTCTCTAATCGAAGTAGAAATACAAAATAAACACTCACCTTCTGCTCCTTTATAGCATTCTGCTGCTCTTAACAGCCCCGAGCCAGCATCCCTGCCCTGCATCTGCCCAGATGGCAGGAAAGTCACTGGCAGAAACCTCTCGTATCTCCACCCGAGTTCATCTCCTTTCTCCTCTGCCTTGGAAGGCAGCAGCTCACATCTGGGAGGGTATCTGTGCAGTTTCCATGCTGCTTCATAGCCGGAGATCAGAGCTGCCCACTACCCAAGTAAGTGCAGGGCTGCTCTGTACAGGAGGGCCGCGTTACCACTCACTTGGACTTCGATCTGGTGACTTGGTCTTAACTTTCTTCCTTGTCATTGGTGCCCTCCAGGCTCTATTGCTAGGGCATCAATTTCATCAAGATTCTCCCATGTTCTCATGTGGCTTATTTGTACAGAAGTCTTCTGATTGCTGTAATTCACAATCATTGCAACCTGAAAGCCCTTTCATTAAACCCACTAGCTGTGGTCCTTTGAGAAGCTTTATTTATTCATGTGTGATGCTTGGGATAAGATGCACCGTGCTAAACATCCCATTCCATGCCCTCCAGTGGGGTAAATATGTTTTATACTTGCAGCTGTTTCAGATGTGTGATGATTTCCCTGGAAATTACACCATGGAAGTGGGCAGAGCACACTAGTAGGGTGGAAGGATGATCTCTGTTAGTATAAAACCTGCACCACAAGATTCCAGTCGGAGTGGCTGCACCACTGTGGGGTTTTCAGGGTGATCTGCAGCACTTCTCTCCACACTGCAGCGCTCTCAAGGAAGACCTGCAGAGTATCTGGCCACTGTTAGAATCAGGTTTGTTTAAAGTTAAATTTCGTAGCTGGGCCATGGGTAAGGGTGAAGGCTGGAGGTGCACAGGCGTGGATTCTGCTCCCAGTTATTTTACCCTTCCTACCCCAGCATCTCACCATTCCCGTCTTCGGTGCTGTGAACATTAAGATCATAGAATGGTTTGGGTTGGGAAGGACCTTAAGATCATCCAATTCCAGCCCCCTGCCATGGACAGGGACATCTCACACTAGACTGTGTTGAATTCCTTGGAGTGAGGCTGCTGGAGAGATGCTTCAAGATGCTCCTGTCCTGTGGTACCCAGCATTAGGTGGCTGTATTCTCATCTGCCTGCTCCCTGCGCCTGTCAGAACCACTTACTTTTCTGACAAAATGGTTTTAAACTCCTGTTAGCTTTACAGAGTTTCTCTGGCTATGGGAGAGTGAGCTGGCATCTATTTCTGCTCGTGCATCAACTGAACTGTCAGCTACATTTGGATTGCAGAGTCTTTTAACAAAGATAAGGTAAGAAGCCTGATTTTCAGATATGTCTTGAAGTGTGCAGTGCTGGCAGCAGAAGAATCCTGCTTTGACTTTTAACCTGAGCCAATTTGCTCTGAAATCAGTGACAGCAAGTAAATATGGAACCTTGCTGTGCTGTTAGTCATTTTCACCACCGAACTACACATTAGTGTATTAATGGTCGTATAAAAATAGCAATCCTTAACTAGGTTCCCCCCCCCCCCTTTTTCCCCTCTCTTCACTTGAAATCATACTTAAAATCATGCCATTGCTTTTCTCAGCATATGCTGGGTTTGTGCATCGTTGTGAGGCTCTGTAGCTTTATCTGATGTGAATCCATGTCGCAACCGTCACATCTAGGACACAGCCAGGTCAGCAGGCCCAGGTGGCGAAGACCTGAGAGCAGCTGGAGCTAAAAGACGTAACGTGTTTAGGCTGCATCCCGATGTTGTCCCACGTTTGACTGCGTGGTGACGGAGCGCTATCTGCGCAGGATGGATAACAGTTCCTGGAAGAAGCAGTGCTCAGGCAGTGTTTGCGTACTCGGCTCAGCCCTTGGCCTCAGCTGTCCTGACAGTTTGTTTTGCGCACAAGAGGTCGTTGCTCTCGGTTGCCAGGAAATCCTTTGCTATTTTGGCTCTCCAGGATAGGGAAAGGGTTTGAAGCGCTGGGGAGGAAAAGCAGTGACCACATGGATATGGCCAGAGAGGCCTCTAGAACGTACCAAGGTGATCCTGGCGTTCAGAAACCTTCAGGTGTTTTTCCCCTGGCAAATGCAGGGCGATCCCACCGCAATTCCCCTGCTCTGTGATGCTGGGAGCATCCCAGCCTCTGCTCTGGACGGAGGTTCAGGTGACATCTCCCTGCAGGACCTGGCACACCAAGCTCCTTTCAGCAGGTAGAGAGCTCTTTGCCAGCCACTCCAGTGCTGGACCCAGTTGGACACAGAAGGCTCCGCATCGCAGAGTTGATCCCTTCAAGCAGCCAGTTCTGCCTCGTGCGTTTTCCAGATGGCTGCTTCCTTCCTCAGTGGTTTAGCTCAGAAGCCATGGAGCAGGCAGGGAATGTGCCCACCTCAACTAGAAGCAGCAGGAGTTGATGTATGAATATTTAACATGGGAAACGTAATTGCATGAAAATATTAATTTAGCCATATCCACCCTACCAGAGGAGAAATGGTAACCTTCAATTGTGCCATCATTTGGGGCAACTTTTCTGCCCTGCCTGTGAGGTTCTTTCCCTGTGATCACAAAATTACAAACCCCTGGAGTGTCCTTTTATCTGATTCAAATAATAATAACAATAATACTAATTGCTCTCTGAATTTGTATGCTGAATTATTCCTGCTGCACATGACACTGGATGGTTGGCTCCATGGGCTCTTTAAAGAGAAAAACATACTGTAAGGAAGGTGTTGCCAGAGCACTGTTGCTCCCTGACTTCATCATCCTTCTTTCTATGCATAATGTTACTCAGTTGAATCTTACTTTCAGAAAGGGCATTTTGAGTTGACGTTGGCTTTTGCTGTCACTGAAATCTGCAGCAGTAAACTTATTTCCTGTCAGCAGGAAGCAGTGAATCAGGATATCCTCCCAGTACCAAACTGTTGGAGATTGGTTGCATGAATCATGTTAGAGCTGACATTTATGCCTGTCATGTGTTTCTTTTCCCTGCTTTCTACCTGCCAAAGATCACTCCTTCCAGGCACCAGGGTTGTCATAGGAGATGTGTTCAACTCTGCTCTCACCTTGGGTCCTGCTGAGAATGGTGGCTTCCTTCAAACGTGCTGTTTCAAGCATGCGCTCAAACATGAGGGTTTTGAGCCCTAAATTCATGCAGAGATTTAAGCTTATTACAGTGGCTCAGGTTGTAACTTGTCAGCTTGAAACAGTCATTTAAAGAGTTTAAACAGAAAAAAAATCATTAATGTCTCATGTAGTGGCCTGGGGCCTTCTTCAGACACTCTTGCTCGAGCTGGACCCGGTCAGCGCTGTTGTGGCAGCATTCTTGACAAAAATAATGTATTTGAACCCAACAGATTCATCTCCCCTCAGCTGAGATGAGAAACACCTTAGAAACAGAAACAAACTCGAGAAACCCCATGGAGAACAGCCTTGGCTCAGAAGCAAAGAGCAGACGCGCGTTCCAGTGTCCTGTTGGGTTCAGCCCTTCAGATACGAGGAGAGCTGCACAGAGTGGGCAGCAAGGGTTTGGTCTGAGCCTGCCTTTAGCAGGAGGCCAGGCAAACTCCACGTTGTCTCAGGGTAAAGCCATTAATCATCCCAGGCTTCCTTACGAGTCTCATGAACTTTCCATTGACCCTGAACAGAGTCCTGAGTTTAATGAGGCCTTACAGTAGAAGAATGTCTTGGGATGTGTCAGAACTACTTTGCACAGCGAAATGGAGGAGGAGGAAACAAGAACATTTAGGAAAAGAGCCCTTAGAGCAGCGAACAAAGGCAAAAAAGGAAGGAAATTGTGTGGAGATGGTATGATCAGAGAGGGTTCTTTGGGACCTCTTTGAAAGATGCTGCGGAGTAGAACATAGAGTGGCGTGGAGGAAGCAAGCCACGTGTGCGCAGGGGATGGGTCCAGGCTGTAACTGTCTCTCTTCAAGGGACCTTCTCTTCAAGCTTCTCTCGTCTTTCTGTTTAATCACCCCGTTATGGATGTTGTTTGTGCCTCATTCTGGACCCTGATTATGCGGAAATAATTGTCTAATCTTCAGAGATATCGAGCGTGTGATTAAAAGGCAGCTGCGAGTGGGAGTACTTGGACTGCTCACCGCTTCCTCGCTGGATTACAGAGGCGTCGGTGGCAGCTCCACAGCGAAAGTCGAGTTGGAGCTTTGGCTCTTCCAACTGGCTTCATCCAACATCTTAACCGGCACCCGCTGTGGCAGCTTGGTAGTAACACAGAACGTAGGGAGCTGGATGCCACGCTTGGAGCTCCTGACTGCACACAAACCCCTGCCTTGGTCAGAATGTGTCTCTCAGAAACGCTGAGGGCTCTTTGTCTTCCAGCCACCGTTTGCAGTCAGATGCTTTCCACAGGGTCTGCTGCAGACACGAGCCCACCTGCAAGATGTGCGCTATGTAAAACAGCAGAGCAAGTGCAGAGGATTTTCAAATGTGCTTTTCGCTCTGCATTTTTATGTTGGAAATATCTTGAGGCTTCTGGTTTTCATATCTGTATCCCTCTGTATTTAGCCTTGCCTTGTTTATTCAGAGGAGATGGATGGCTATAAACCGTGTTAGCAAAAAAACCCCACTGATCTTCTGTGGTTTTAATTCATTCCTTTTCCACTCTTGAAACTTCTGAAGAGCTGAGGCAGGTTCAGAACTTGCTTTGCTGTGGTAGATCTCACATTTAGAACATAACTGCTTTATCAGGGAGCTGTTGGAGCGGGTCCGGAGGAGGCCATGGAGCTGCTGCAAGGGCTGGAGCAGCTCTGCTCTGGAGCCAGGCTGAGAGAGCTGGGCTGGGTCAGCCTGGACAAGAGAAGGCTCCTGAAGGGGAGACCTGAGAGCAGCTCCAGTGCCTGAAGGGGCTGCAGGAAAGCTGGAGAGGGGCTTGGGACAAGGGATGTAGGGACAGGCCAAGGGGAATGGCTTGAACCTGCCAGAGGGGAGACTGAGATGAGCTCTTAGGCAGAAGCTCTTCCCTGTGAAGGTGCTGAGGCGCTGGCACAGGGTGCCCAGAGAAGCTGTGGCTGCCCCATCCCTGGCAGTGCTCAAGGCCAGGTTGGACACAGGGGCTTGGAGCAAGCTGCTCCAGTGGAAGGGGTCCCTGCCCATGGCAGGGGTTGGAGCTGGATGAGCTTTAAGGTCCCTTCCAACACAACCCATATTCTATGAGCACATCTCTCTTTATGCTACTGCTGAAGTTTCTTGCCACCTTCATTATGTATCTGGTAGATTCTGCCATTCTTCTGTTCACCCTTAGACGATCACATCTCAAACAGCTCCTGCTCCAGAACTTTCTTTTCTAGAATTTCTCCAGGTCCTTATTTCCAAATTGTTTTTTTTTATAGATATCTACTGCCTTTTGTGATGAGCAGTCTCGTATCTCACTTGATCACTAGGTTTAACATCGTCCTCTAGGATGCCGACTTCCAGATTTGTCATGGGTTTCAAGGTTGGATTTATGTGTTCAGAATGTTGTGGAAGGCATTTGTCATTTGAAGACCTTGATACCTTTAAAACACACCCCCTTTCAGCCTCCTGGGATTGTTCTTGTTGCTAGAGTGAATTGTTTGGAAGCTCAGGAAAATCCCTTTAGCCTTTGCTGGAGGCATCAGTGTGAAGAATAGGGAGGATTTTTTTGGACTTACTAAAATTGTTCATCCTTCTTCTGATGTTTTATTCTCAAACGATCTGCTGCACCCTAAACCACCCTGTAATGCAGCTCCCAAAGGAAAAACAGGGGAAGAAACTCAGTGCAGGGAAAAGAAGGTATTTCAGGTCCAAGTTCTAAAGGCAGAGGTTATTTCCATACCAGTCTCGATATACCCATAACTTCCTCACTCTAATACAAACATGCGGTTAAGAACACCTGAGTTATGCCTCTTTCTTGCCCTGTTCTTGGGGGTCTCATTGCTTCACAGAGCTGGAGGATGGGCAAGCACACACAGTGTGAGTGCTGAAACGGAGTGTGCTCCAGCATCACAGCATTCCTGGTGATGGTCATCGCAGCAGCCTTGGTTTGTCTGCCTCTCGTCTCCATTTCCAAACTCAAATCTCTGCTGTGTCCCACGAGCAAGAGCAGGTAATTCAGGAACAAAGAAACTGAGGATCGAGAGAGCTTTCACTGAGGCCTTCTTCAGGCATCTGGAAGTGGAAGTTGCCTTCAGGCATTAAAATTAACACCTTTTGACTAGGCTAGAACATTCCTTCTCTCTTGGCAGGCTGCATCCTGGTTGCTGTGGGAACCGGCATTTTTAATTTCCTGACTTCTGTGTACATCCAAAATTGTAACTGTGATGTGCTCTGTCACTAAGGTAGCTCTGGGGCTTTGCAGGGAATAGAGCCATCAGAAAGCATTTGACATAGCACTTCCTGCCCTCGGAATCACTTCGGTGCGTCTCAAGGGGCATCTTCGTGAGGCTTTTTTGGGGACCTGCAATTCGTATCAGCTTGATGAGTAATCACAGAATAAAATAGGAACAGTGAGAGGTTGTTTAATCCTTCCCTTCTTCAGCTATCCCTAAGCTACCCCATGTTGGAAAGTCATCACAGGCATTCTGCTTCAGTGCTCTCCAGTGTTAAAGCTTGCACTGGTGTCTGACCTCGCTCTCCTGGGGCAAGTTAAGCTGTGACTGCTTGGCCTCTCCTGTGTTGTGCAGAAGGATTTGCCATCCTGTGCTTTGCAGCATCTCTCTGCCTCTTTGCAAAACGATGCCAAATTCCCTTCAGTCTTCCCCCCTCAAGGCTGAGCAACCCCAGACCTTTCCAGCTTTAACTACAGGGCACGTTCTGTGGCCTTCTCCTCAGGGCCATTGCTCCCCAGTGATGTCTCCAAATGAGCCAAATGTTTCTTGGTGGAGTCTGTGCCCTGGCTGAGGCTCTGCTGGTGCAGAGTGGAGCCCATGAGCCCTTCCATGTCCCTGTATCCATCCTGGGGTGGGGTTTGCTCCAGTTTCCACCATTACTGCATTGTTGGTTGGAGCTGCAGTTGTGATCTCCTGATGCCTCAATACTGTTTGCTGCAGCAAACCATGTATTCTTTATGCTTCATGGTTCGTTGTTCTTCCCTCAGGGCGAAACACATTGTGTGTCCTTATTGGATTGCATCCTGGTTATTTCAGGCTATTTTCCCAATTTGCTGAGATTATTTTGATACCTAATCCTGTCAAGCAACATGCTGGAGAGCATTTGGAGACTTTCAGCCAGGGTCTTGTTGACGGGACTTCAGCAGTGTGGGAGAGAAAAGGAAGAAGATGGACAGATGGTTTCAAGTGGTGGAGTTACCATGGCTTGATGTGTTCATGCTCATCAGCTGAGACATGGTAATGGGCCACTGGCCCTCTGCATTCACAAGTAACATGTATTTAGGTTCTGTCATCGTTGATTATTAGGAATCTTAGCTCATGTGCACAAACTTGAGTGCTTAGCAGGATAGGGGTTGACAGGAGGTGTCCAGGCCCAGAACCTCCCATTCTGTTGCATACTAAACACATAATTAATCCCATTGACTTTCTTTTGAGGTTCCTCTATGTTTGAATTCTGCCCTCACATCTGGGCTCACGTTAAGGACCAGGTCATTTCTGAGAATGTTCTGTGAGAGGTGATGTTTGCTTGTCTGGACTATAGATAAACCCACATCAGGAATGAGAAGTTTTAGAACCCAGAGTAGAACGCACTGTCTGTTCTGCAAAGCCCTTCCAGCACTATCTTATCTGCTGATGGAAGTCTGCTGCCTGGCGTTACAAGCTGCATCTCCCTCCTGGGCTGTCATAACACACCTGCCACAGCCGCTTTTTAGGAAGAGAGTTGGGAAGATAGAAGGGCACCTTCTTCCTGCTTATTATAACAAAGTGTCTCTCCTTGGAATAGCAGTCTCTGCTCATTAACTGCTCCCTGGGTCTCCTGGAGCCCATGGATAGTAATTGCAGGTAGGATGTGCGTGTTTGTTTTAACAGGCCTGTTGGGACTCCTCGCGTTAAACGATGCAAGTCCTTCAGGAGCTATGTGAAGTAACAATAAATAGTATGTAATCAGATTACCTTTACCAGTTAAAATTAATTGCAGGCATCCAGAAGAGGAGAGACCAGCAGTGGTTTGCCCCACTAGTACTGCTGCTCCTGTTTTAACCTTCTTGAACTGTTCCTCCCAGGATCGCTCCTCGCTTGCCGAATTACCTGTATTTGCCAGAAGCAATTTCCTCCGCTTCACTGGCATCTGAGCCCCGTTGCCCAAAAAAGTGCTCCCTTCCCAAAGGAGCATTTGAATGATTATTGCTTTCAGTTTTCTGCTGCGCTCTCTGGAGCCGGCAGAGTCTGCCTGCGGTAGAATCTGCGTGTCATGGGTTGGGTACGTGTGGAGAGTGGATTTGCAGTTATCTCTCCTGTATCGGGGATTGTGCTCCCGAGGCTCAGTCGAACTGCTTCCCCCTCTGTGACACTTTCAAGTAGGAGCAGTTTGATTTGAGCTCCAGGAGGTCTGGAGTCACGCAGTGATGGGACAGTGCCTGGTGTTAGAGGATTGCTAAATGATGAAAGATGGTTGGAGAAACTGGGGAGAAGAGGATTAAACTGGGGAGCTGCTGCCAAGCATTAAACGCTTAAGACTCAGTCGGCAATATGTGCTTATTGTCTGTCTTCTCTCCCCTTCTACTGAAGGAAACAGATATCTGAAGGGCTGTTACTGTGACAAACAATTCATTTTTATGCTGAACACCTTTCTGTTTCTTTCCCCAGTGTGCAATAAGAGTATTGCTAACCTGTTCCCACCAGCCTGATCTCCACAGACACATTCTGCTTTACCACGTTCCTAAATGAGCATGAGCTTTCTCTTTCTGTCTCTCCCCCATCACTTGTTCAGGGGAGAGCTGCCAGTGCTCGTTCAGTTTGAATGATAGACTTAATTCTTTGGGGGAAATGGATATTTGAAAACCATGAGTGGTTCGTAATCCAAAAAAGCTGTTTCTTTCCCAGCTGGAACACATTCTGTATTAAATTTGATCATAGCAACCTAAAAGCCAACACTTCAAGATGCTTCTCTGTGATGCCAGATTCACCTAGAGACTGTGCAGCACATCTGCTGACACCCATTGCTTGGTGCAGCTGGAACCCTGAGTCATTATCACTCCCTGTGAAGTCGCTCCTGCTGACAAGGAAGAACAGATTGAGCTGTCTTGTGGGCCAGACGTTTGGGCCATCTCCCTAATGCCTTCAAAATCCCTTGCCTTTAGGTGGGAGGTGCATCATCCTTGCTTGGCAGATGGCTCTTTCAAGGTGGTGTTACCTTTTAGTCTCTGCACAGCCTGATGTACCACAGGCTCTGCTTCTTCCCAACCACATGCTCCGGTATTAGCAGCTCTCCTTCTTCTAAGCAACTTTTCAGGGAATGATCAGCACTTTGATCTTTCCTTAGTTGGAGCAAGTGTGATAGTATCCACCTTGTAGGGTATAGGAGTAGGTTTTGAGTGGATTTAGGTATAGAATCACAGAATAGTTTGGGTTGGAAAGGACCTTAAGAGCATCCAGTTCCAACCCCTGCCATGGGCAGGGACATCTCACACTAAACCAGGTCAGCCAAGGCTCTGTCCAACCTGGCCTTGAACACTCCCAGGGGTGGAGCATTCACAACTTCCCTGGGCAACCCATTCCAGTGCCTCAGCACCCTTACAGTAAAGAACTTCTTCCTTAGATCCAGTCTAAACTTCCCCTGTTTCAATTTGAATCTGTTACCCCTCGTCCTGTCACTACAGTCCCTAATGAAGAGTCCCTCCCCAGCATCCTTGTAGGCCCCCTTCAGACACTGGAAGCTGCTCTGAGGTCTCCACACAGCCTTGTCTTCTCCAGGCTGAACAGCCCCAACTTTCTCAGCCTGTGAAGCTCATAGAGTGTCAATAACTTCAGCATTATGTTGAGTGATGCCCTGCAGTAGGTCCACAAAGTATTTCTTCCCGAACTGCAGGAAAATCGGCATCTTAGCATCAGATGATTGATAGCTGAAGAGATCAGAGCCAGCTGGTAGCCTGCAAGGCAGGGTCATGGGCCTGTCCGCCACCAGAGCTAAACCTGTAAGGAATCACGATATGGCAGGGATCAGAGGTGGCATGACAGCGTCAAGGAAGCAGGGCTGGTGTGCTGGGGTCTGCGGAGCCTCAGCACGATCCACCCCGTGTCTGTTGCCCCTGCTGCAGGGCAGGACAAGCAGCAGGGAGAGGCAGGCTCTGAAGGCAAGCAGCCTGGTGAGCTGCAGCCATGGCAATGTCCGTGTGTTGCCTTTGCCTGGAGGCTCCCTATGGTGGGTTCTGCTCTTCTGCACCCTCACCCCCTGCTCTGCCCATCAGGGGTGAGGGTAGCTGGGGGATAACCTTTCAGCTAATATCTGCAGAGAAGGGTGAGGGAGATTAATGTGAAGGAGATGGAAAACAACCTTGGGTATGAAGTGTTCCGTGCCGAAGTCCCTGAAGGACAGGTACAGGGGTTTCTTTGGAAAGCAAATTAAAATGAGGTTGCTCAAAAGCTAATGGATTATATATTTTTTGTAGTCTGCAGCAGAATGTGGTGATAAAAAAAAACATAGATCTTTTCTACTTGGGCTACTTTGTGTCCCCTTTATCTCTCCACTGCTGCCTTGTTACTCAGACGCAATTTGTTGAGTTTGCCTTACGTAAAGGGAATGCAGTTACTCTGTGTTGTAACTATCAGGTTCAGGGACAAAAACCTCAGGAACTGAGAGGCAGTGGCAAGGCTGTAACTCAGCTCTGGTGGAACTGGCTTTGCTGGCATTGTCTGCAGTACATAGGTGCTGTTCACAGGCAGCTGAAGGACTGGGTTATAATGAGGCACTTGTGAAGGTGTAGTTCTTTCTTCCTGAACAGGCCCATAACCTGTTTCCTAGTTCCTTTTGGGGTTTCTGGTTAACTTGTGTCAGCTGAATAAATAGCACCAGCCATGTCCTAGAGGTCACTGACAGCCGGCTTGATTCTACTTGGAATGTGAGCAGGTTGGTTTTCTGCTGGAGAGTATCTTCTGGAACCGGAGCATCCCTCCAGGTGCTGATGCCTCATGGGAGGTTCCTGTGCTTGAGGGCAGCTCCGGCAGGACAAGTTAAAACTCAGCTGGTGGGCTTGGTTTTGTGTGGCCATTCCAGGGGGGATATGAGCAGGTCCTGCAGGGTGCTTATGAGCAGAGGCAAAAACATGAGCTGAGACAATGGTGGGTAAACTCAAGTGATGAAGGCAGATGATGAGAGAGCAGCGGACTGGGGGACAGGCCAGCACATGAGGGGCTGCTTCCTTAGTGTCAGAGGAGCAGCATGTGCCTCGCTGCCTGTTGACTCCTGTTTCTTGTCTTGCTGCGCTGGGACTGGGTAGAACAGACTAAAGCTTTGGTCAGCGGAGGCAGCACTTCTCCTCAACGTGGATTTGTAAATCTCTTCATTTCTGTAACCACCACCTTACCTTTATCTAGACGCTTTCCTCTTGGAGGCAAATGCATCCTGGTATTTTGCTGACAAAAGAAACTAAGGCCCAGAGCAAGCAGGGAACTCTGGCCTAAACCTGCATCCTAAGGAGCTCAGGATCCCCACACTTGTGCTGCCTGAGGCAGAGCACTCTGCAGAGAGCACGGGCAGATCTCTGCTGCAAAGCACTTTGTCCAAGAAGCTGTGCAGTGGTTTTCACAGTTTCCCAGGGCCAAGGTGAGGAACTGGACAGTGCCACCCCCAGAGTGTCTGGTGACGTGATCCCAGCCAGCTCCCAGGCTTCTTGCACAAAGCTCTGGATAAATGTCAGCCTCATCCTGGGCTCCGAGCACTGTCAAGGAGAAAAAGGGACCAAAGGAACAGAAAAGCAGCGCTCAGAGGTGGTCGCTTTCCATTCTCCTGTTTTACCAAGGCGCTGATTCTGATCAAAGCCAGTCCCAGCGTTTGAAGCCGTCGCTGCCAGCATCACCAGAAGAAGGGATCGCAGTGTTTTCGGTTCTTGTTCTTCCCTGCGTCGCCCGCACCCCAAGAGGTGAAGATAAATAACAGTAACGACTGGAGTCTTTTGTGCTTCGGCAGTTACCGAGTGCTTCGTGTTTCGTAGGAACTGCATCCTCATTTTTATTCCAAACAAGATTTCAGCTCTAATTTCTGTTTTGACAAATCCGACCTGACATCAGAGCAGTGGGAGTCAAGACCTTTCATTTTTGATCTAGGTTTACATTGCGCTGATCTAAATTCCTCCCCCTTTCGCTCCTGCCTTTCAATTGTAAACTTGGTTATTAAAGTTTGCAGAAAAAGCTATTGGAAACTCTCTGCTCTGTAGCATATAAACAGGCCCGCTCTATGCAAGATTAAGTATGATAGCTTCCTAATGACTTGTGCTGTTCGTTTGAAGCATTGGCACAGTGTGTTACTGTACAGACTTTTTAAATGGCTTTGTTGAAAATGAAGGATTTGGTTTCTGTTCACTGAGAAACTTCATAAAGGCTCATTTGCCAAATGGCAGGGCCAGGCCCCCTGGGGCTTAGTCTCCGTGACATCGGAGATGACATTGCTTAACCTCCTTGCTCTAGTGCTTTGGCGCTGCCTGCTGAATAGTTGTGTTGGTGAGGTTAGGTTGGGCTTCCATCCATCTCTGTGGCAGAGAACTCCCAGCAGCAGGTAAAGCAACAGCAGGGCTATGGGAATCTCTAAATGCAGGTGGTATGGCACGAAGTAGGATTTTATTTGAGCTAAATCCTCCCATCAGGGAGATGTGTTGAAAAGCTGGTGAAGATGCTTCCATCTCCAGCTGCTTGGGAATCATAGAATGGTTTGGGTTGGAAAGGACCTGAAGATCATCTGGTTCCAACTCCTTGCCATGGGCAGGGACACCTCACACTAAACCAGGTCACCCAAGGCTCTGTCCAACCTGGCCTTGAACACTGCCAGGGATGGAGCATTCACAGCTTCCCCGGGCAACCCATTCCAGTGCCTCAGCACCCTCACAGTGAAGAACTTCTTCCTTAGATCCAATCTAAACTTCCCATTTCAGTTGGAACCCATCACCCCTTGTCCTATCGCTCCAGTCCCTGATGAAGAGTCCCTCCCCAGCATCCCTGTAGCCCCCTTCAGACACATTCCTCACTGCTCTGAGGAATCCTGGCACCGTGTCCAGTGTTGCACAGGCAGTGCCTGTAGGCACACGCTCAATCCATCGTTATTCCTTGCAGCTAGCCTGCAGAGCTGGTGGGGTTGGAGGCAGGGAGCCAGCCTCATTGCAGGAGGTGTATGTGCCGGTTTAGCCTTGCAGCAGGGCGGCCACACTTGAGGTCCTGCAAGCCACCGTGTTTGGTGGCTGCCCAGGATCACAGTGGCTGTGGGAGCTGGGCAAAGTGGCTGGTAAAAGGCACTTCTCCTTCCTGATGGAGAGAGCTATTAAAGACCCCACTCTCAGCTACCCATTGCTGAAGCATCGCTTCTGCAGCCTTTTTAAAGACTCTCAAGGGGCAGACTTGCAGCTGGGAGCCCTTCAAGTCTCATTTCTGGCCCCTGATACTCCCAGTTGGCTATTTTGGGAAGGAGGGAGCGATGGAAGGCGACTTTCTCTGTCCCTCCCATCACAGCTGCTCCACTTGGGCTGGAAATTCCAACGTTTGCTAAGCTATGGAGGCTGAATAGGTCCTGGGGTTGGGCCCCTTGTTTAGCCTTTGGGAGAAGCAGTTGCAGATCTGTGTGCTACGTCTGGGAGCAAAAGGACTTAACAGGTAGATCCTCAGCCTGTAGGTACCATAAAGGGCAGAAGGAAGAGCAAGGTCTTGGTCAACTGTATGAGCTGGTGCAGGGAGCATGGCACAGGGGTGTTCTGTGAGATGCTGGAGTGGAATGCAAGCTGCTGGACTGGCTGCCCCTTCTCTTTGGGCCTGTTCTGCATCCTACTTAATACAAACCCTCTTGAGGTAGGTCCGAGGTAACTGCTTTGTTATCAGTGAGTCACTCTGTTGCCTGACTATTGTCTCTTCTCTGGTCAGTGAGTCACTGACACCTCATTAGAGCAGCCTACAGACCCCAGGCCCTCTTCCCACTGGAAGGAGCTTGGTGGGGCTGTGTTTGGACTGTATCAGCTGAGGGTGGCATGAGGCTGCAAGGTGGATGGGTTTCCTCTGTTACAGGTAACAGTTAGCAGCTTGAACTGGTAAGAGCAGGAGCAAAGCAGGGGAAGACAAACCCTTTTCTGAGCACAGCAAAAACCACAATTTATCTCCTGGTGCCAAGGGAACGCATTGAAAATATCCTGGGTGCTCTCACAAATGCTCTGTGGTCTCTTTGGTTTTCATTTTTCTTTCTTCTTAGCCTGGTTCTGTTCCTCTTTCCTGATTTTCGTGCTTCCCTTCAGTCCCTGCTCACTCCTCAGTCCCGTAATAAAGCGTACCCAGGACTGTGCAGCTCAGCTTGCTCTTGTTTGCCCGCAGGGTGCAGAGGAGGCAGAGGTCCTTGCAAGCTGAAGGTCTTGACCTTGGCTGCAAGGAGCCCCTATGAAAAGTTTCTCTGACATAAACTGTCTCCTGTTGTGTGCAGCTCCCACAGAGACTGAAGGAGAAAGAGCTGGACCCAGGCTAATGTCACAGTCTCCTGATTAAAGGCAGTTCTTTGGTGTGAAGACTTTGTCTTTTGCTCTGCAGATCATCTTCCTAAAGAATGTGATCCTGTCCTTTGGGCCCTTTCTAATGGAGGGGCTCAGCTGTGCTGTGGGAGCAGTGCCTGGATCAATGTTCTGGCCTGATACAACATGTGGGCACCCCTTGCTATGGAAGCAAGCCTGGGTTGTAAATGTGAGCAGATGCAGAGTGTTCACATCAGCTGAATGGGGCTCAGGAAAGCTTCAGCAAGTCGCATGTAAACTCATATTGCTCGCCTGAGGATCAAGCATGCGGTTTCTGTTGCATACCTGATGCTGGTGGGTTTGATTTTCCTGTTTCTGCCTAAATTGTCGGGTTTGCTTTGCAGATAATGGGTAGCTAAAAGGAAGTTCACAAATGCAGCAGCAGTTGTGCTCCTTCCACAGTTGTACTTAGTCCCTGCTTGGTGCTTCGCAAGTGCTTTTCAAGTCAATTAGCCCTTACACGTTTGGCAGGAGGTAGGGCAGGTATGCTCCACCTTTGATCAGCCCTCATGACCTCCCTTTAAACTATATGCTGAGAAGAAAGCTGTTCCCTTTTCTGCTCCAGGCACAGGCCTGTGGGATGCTGGAGGAGAGCAGGGCTGTGATTGACGTGCAGAGGGGCCCCATGTGCTACGCGGAGGTTCTCCACTCACCTCACGTGGAGGCTTTCACCCTTCACAGTCCTCGCTCAGGTTGTGAGCTGCACCTCAAACCTGGCACTTCGTGACCAGTCTTCATCCGTGCTCTTTACAGATAGCACTACCGTTAATTGCCATGAAGGCCACCCTGAGACTGAGTTGCTTGAATGGTCTTGCTCCTCCAGACAAGCATTACAGCCCATTCCCACTGAGGCTGTGGGGAAGGGGGTGTGTTCAGTGCCACCTCCTCCCCGTGGAGCGCCCCATTCAGCACCTTTCACAAGCAGCAGTTAATGGGATGTTTGTTGGTGGTTTCTGTGGCAGCGTTCACAAGCGAGCGGGTGGATGCTCATTGCTCTGGGTGGGTGGAAGTCGGAACAGAGCAGCCTTGTTGCCAACATGGATGTCTCCATTCTTCTCATGCACAAAAGAGCAAATACACGTGGGGCTTGGACGGGGTGGTACAGGACCTCCTTCAGCTCAAGAAAAGATGAACCTTTGTATTGCTACCATGAGCTGCTGCTTCTGGTGTTCTGCTGCTCCCTCAGGGCTGGAACTGCAGGCCCTGCTGCTTGCTGCCACGAAGTCCTCCAGTTAGAGATGCCCCTGGACAAGCCCCTGTGTTGTGCCTGAGGTCCCAGTTCTTCCCACCACTCCCAGTGCAAGGTTCCTCCTTCCATTCAGGATGGCCGTGGGCTCTCACTGGGCAGTGTAGGAGCTGGTGTGGATTCCAGAGCTCTGTCCTTCCCTTTTGGCCATCGGTGAAGTGACCTTGCCTCTCCTGATCGAGGTGTATCTCCACCCCAAGAAGCCAGTTTTGCAAGCAGGATCATAGCACACAGGGCCTTAGATTTGTGGGGGCAGGTAGAATCTCAAGCATGGAATCCTGCTTAAATCATTGCTACCATTTCTGGGTACTTCCAGAAGGGTTTCTTTTGAGAATTTCATGGTTTCTACATCAAAACTCCCTCAGAGGGAGTACAATGAGGCTGAAACCAGTAATTTAGAGTGGGGAGTGTCAGCAAGAGTCAAAAGTGACAGAGTGGGTTTTGACTCCGTTTCCTTCTGAAGCTGCTTCCCCTTTGATTATATCCCTCACATTACAACGTGCAGATCTGGAAAGGTGACTGGTTTTTAACGTCTCTCAAAATAAGCAGCATGTTAAGCAAATATCACCACCCTTGTAAGCGGTGCCTGTGTATTGTAATAAACATGCTACAGTATGTATAGCACCATCTTTTGACAGCTGAGTGTAATCAGAGCCGTTGGACATTGTATCGTGAGCTCTGTCCTGATGTGATGGAGCAAAGTCTGAGCAGGAAGGAAGATGCTCCTATAGTGAAGAATGAACGTGCCAGTGTGCACAGGGGAGTCAGGATCCTTCCTCTGCATCCTCTGTCCTGGCAAGTACCAGGGTGCTGATGCCCGGTTTGCTCTCTGCATGGTTGTGGAGGTTCTTCCCTGTCATTCCCGTGATGGCTGAAGCTGCCATGGTGGCTCTCGCTCTTGCGATGGCCGCAGTTAGGTGCAGGAAGAAGGCAGCCGTGCAGTTTGCAGTTGCTTCAAAGCTGGTGCAGAAGAAAGGAAGCATCAACAAGACCCTTGTACCGAGCACGCAGCCTGCGGTTCTTCACATAGCCGCAGTTCAGGGGAGTGTTTAAACAAATGTTTGACAACCCAGCAGGGAAGCAGGCTTTGCCTTCCGTGGTGTCAAGCACAGGGGAGGGAAGCTAAGCAACTCCGAGCTACGCTTTAGTGAGCATGTTCCTAATCCCCAGTGCACTTCGTGTATTTATCGCACTTACTTGCTAAAAACATACAAGGCTTCCTCAGGTCGAGCAATATTCTTCACTTCAATTGATCATCCCAGAAACTTGTCTGTCTCTTTGCTCAGTTTGAGCAAATCCAACTTTTCTCCTTGTCTCTCTGTAGATTATGAAAGGCTTCGTGGATTAGATCATGAAATGCAATCGAGCCTGGTGGTGTTGCGCGCAGAGTATCACAGTGATGGGCTGTGCTCAGGTGGCATTGCCTTTCCTTCTCCTTTGAAACTGTTCTGCCTGCGTTGCTGTGAGCTGCTGTCTCTCCCTGCTAATAGGAATGTGCATAAAGCTCACATAATCGTTAATATTGAAGAATCATTAAGGCTGATAAAAGCAGCTCTGGCTGCGATTATGTTGTTCTTCATGGTCACTGCTTGTGGAAAACATGATAGACAAACATCAGCTCAGCTGCCTTTTAGAACCCACCAGTTGATCTAGTGGCTGTTTGACTCCATCTATTGCACACTCGGAGATAGCTCCAGTTAGATGCTCATTTTGCAAGCCTGCAGGAATAAATGGATTTCTAGAGGCTGTCTCTGCTGCCCTCATCCTTTTTCCACAGCCCCTGTTTCTGATGCAGACAGCGTCCGAAAGGCAGCAATCTGTAGCTGAGCACTGAAGTCTAGGTTGGCTTTTTATTAAGGCAATGATGTGCTGACTGGCGGAAAAGTGTCAAAACTGCAGTCTTGTAACATCAACAAAATAAGGCAGGTTGCCTTCCTCATGGGGACGAGTGCTGAAAGCAAAACGGAGCCCTGCAGGAAACCAGTGGATCTGAGCGCTTCTGCTGTGGGAAAAGCATCCACAGTTGCTTTTTTCCCTTAATAAGGAAAGGCCAAAGTCCGAAGGTTCATGACTTGACTTGCCTTTGCCTTCCTCTCCCCTCTGCAGTAGTTCTCAACAGTGCATCCGGCCGGGTTTTCCCTCTCAAGCAGAACTGGAATTGAAGTAACACGGCAGGTGTTACAGGAAGGAGCATGCAGTGAAAGGCTGGGAAGGCTGGGGGGATTTGGGGTAGTGTTCTAAAGCCTGTAGGTGAGCAAAAGGAACTGGCCTGCAGCAAATACAGACATGTCTCAGGAAACCCCCTGGGCACGAGCGGGGTGTGTGAGGCTTTGTGCTTACAGTGGGAAGGGAGATGATGGGGACAGAGCCTGTTCAAGAAACGAAACCTGAACCTCATCCAAGTGATTTCCAAGAGACTCAGCTCTGGCTGTCAGGGGGTGGTAGGAGCGGGGCTGCAAAGGAGCTGTGTGTGTGGGCCCGCACGTGCAGCCTGTCACAGCAACACAGAGGCAGCTTCACGCTGTGGCCCTGGTGCGTTACATGTGCGGAGGGATGAGTGATGAGGGTTCCAAACTGGGATCCTCCACGTGAGCATTAGTGTTTGCAGAGTTACCCAGGAAAGCAATGGCCTTTGTAATGAAAGCACAGAGGGGTTTGAGGCACAGTGTGCTTCCCTACCCTTGGCTTTCTCGTGCTAGGAATAATTCTAGGGAATGCTAACAGAGATAAAACTAGCACTGAGATGTTCCAGACCCAGGGTTGTCAGCATGTCTCATTTAACCTCAACTGCTACAAGACTGACTGCCTCCACAGCCACTGGAGTTTTCTTGGCATGCCGTGCCATGCCACTTCATTCTGTCTCGCTGGAAGTTGTCCTGCAGCCCGTCTGTGTAAGACAATGCTTGGCATGCAGTTGTTTTGCATCAATGGGCCAAGTTCTCGATTGGCATTTGCTTCATCTGCATGTGTCCCATTGCCATCTGCTGGAGGCTGGTGCGTGTGCTCCTAGGGACTGTTGTGCCAGGCAGAGGAAGGGAGCTGCCCCTGAGGCCACCCACTCCCTGCTAAAGATGCGTTGAGGTTAGTTCCTGGTCTGTGCTGCTGGTGATGTGATAGTGCTGTTCTCTGATGTCCTGGTAACCCTAGGTCATGGGATGTGCCTCTGATAACAAACACCGCGTCAAGGACAGAATGACCAAAGTCCTGTCTTGGATGCTCTTGCACAATAAAAGCACCAATTCTCTCACCTATGCTTGTAACTGGGTTAGAAAGAGGCTGAATTTTGGGTTACAGCTGAACAAAGAGTAGGGGTGGGATTGCCGAACCGCTTTGGTGTAGACAAGACTGGGAAGCAAGGCCAAGGCGTGCAGCATGCCCGGTGGCTTCAAGTGTGGACCCTGAGCTCTTCCTCGGGGGTATTGTTTCAGAAATGGAAACTGGGCCTCTCCAAAGCAGCCTGTTTTGGATAGCAGAGCTCACTGGTCCTGTTAGCCACAGCCAGTCTGGACCCCATCCAGACATCCCCACTACTGGGACTGGAAGCTGCTGCCTGTCCCAGCTCCTGCGGATTGATGTAGAGCTAAAGAAGACTGCATGGATGGGGCTTCATCACGCTGTTCTGTTTGCAATGCAGGAGGCCTTCGAGGAGCTACAGTGGTAGATGCCTTAGATACTCTGTACATCATGGAACTCGAGGAGGAATTCCAAGAAGCAAAGAAGTGGGTGGAGAAGAGCTTTGACTTGAACGTGGTGAGTCAGTTCCTGGGAATGCCTGTCCATGTCACCAAAATTCCCTGCATTTGGTCACTTCTGGTCACAGCTTTCTCAGAACCATTTGGGGAGGGGAGCTGTGGAGTCTGGGGGGGGAGAAACCACTGTCATGATTCTTCTGCCTATCCAGGGCTTCCAGCCAGGGGCCATCAGCTCAGGCTCCCAGTGTCTACCTGGAAATGAGATTCGGTGTTTAATGTTTCTTGTGTTTTGGTCTGGGTTACAAAGGCAGCTGTAGTCACTAGATGTGCCAAGGAAGTTTATTCATCAAAGAACAAGTTCTGTTTCATCTCAGTTAAATGTCTGCTTGTGGTAAGACAAGTTTTCCTTTTGCATTCTGTAGATTAAGATGGAAAACGCTGATCTCATTGACCGGGTGCTTTGTTGGTATGTCAGTGCTGTGAGCACAGCAACGTGCAGTGTCTCCACAAGTGTCCACGCTCCACAAGTGTCTGCACTTGGAGCACTGTCTGCAGATCATGTCTTCAGCATAAGATGGACATGGAGCTGTTGGAGCAAGTGCCTGGATTTGGAAGGAAGGGCATCGCTCTCTGGGCCCCTGTCCAAGCCACTTCCCAGAGCTAGTGTTAGAGCTGCTGGGCCTCTGGGTGCAGCACAGTGCTGTCAGATGAAGGATGCTGTCCTTTATCTCACTTTGTGGATGGGGCCCCTTGCATAGCTCTGACTGTTGTCTCCCAGCCAGCTCTCCTAGTTCTCATGGAAGAGCTGATGGGACCTTGTCAGGGGCATATGGAGAATGTTAAAACCCGAGCAGGGTTTAAACTTTGAGGTTTTTAATGCTGGCCCTGTTGTCTGTTGTGCAAAATGGTTCTCCCCATTGAAACAATGCATGCAGCTGCCTCATAGAAAAGCATCATTTGGGAGGGCACGACTGACATTCATGTATTCATAAAAGGAAGACCACATCTGATAAATCTGGTGAATACTCTCAGTACGTTACTGAATCAATAAACAAGGGACAAAATCAACCGGGAGATAATTTATCTGGATTTCATAAAAGCTTTTAATCTTGGCCTGCAGAATAGATTGATCTGCAAAGACAAGAGTGAATGCTCTGGATTGATCGGGGGAGTCAGGCAGCGCAGCAGAGGGGGAGAGGAGGGAAATTCATTACAGGTTGGCTCTGTACAAGGAGCACTGACAGTCCAGAAACGGGGCTCCAGCGCCCACTGCCTCTGGTTGAACCTGGGTACCGTGATGGCTCGTGCAGTTTCAATCATCATCTGAAGGAAGCACCTGCTCTGCTCTGTAACCTGCAGGTGTTTGGAAAGGGCAGGCTAGTGCAGAGGTGTGGGTGCCTCTTTGTTGCTGTGTTGGTGGAAGAGCTTTCTGAGTTTTGGCTCTATCCACGTGAGGGTAGGAATCTTTTCTCATGCAGATTCAACAGCCAGAAACACCTTGTTTTTGACAGTACGTTTTGCATGCAGTCATTTTGACGTTGGCTGCTCATCAGCTGAGTAGGTAGAGCAAAACGTGTTCCAGGTGAGCGTGTTCTGGAGTGATTCAGGGAAGCGTAGCCACGTGCATCTGCTGCCTGTGGTGGTGGCACATGGACACCACGCAGGTTGTCTCTGTCAGCGGGCCTGCCACAGGCTCCCTGCAGGCTGCGGTCCTCTCTGAGCCTGCAGATGGGCGAGTTCTTGAGTGACAGCAAATACCTGCCAAAAGCAGGCAGCGCACCAGGTCTGTCTGGTGCAGTGCCCTCTTCACAGGGAAATGCAGGAAGTCGTTTTTCCTTGTGGCTGCACAATTTTCTCTTAAATGAAGCATTTCAACAGGCAGATTTTTGCCCTGAACTGACAGCTTTCTGCAAGGCATGACCCAAGTCAGGGTTGGATGGATGGACAATGCACCTGGACATACTGTCAGCTGGGGATGAATAGGCAGTTTGGGTATTTCTCCTCCCTTCAAGCTCCTTGTGTCACTGTAGAGCAGATAAAGTGCTGTGAGATCTTAGACAAAAAGCTGCGTTTCACTGTGGGTGAGGACTGGGAGACTTTAAGTGTCTGCCTGCAGTCTGTTCCCCTTAGCTGCCATTTGTGTGTGCAGACTTTGCAGTCACGTCTGTCATTATGTATTTTCAGAACGGAGAAGCATCCTTGTTCGAGGTGAACATCCGCTATGTTGGAGGACTGTTGGCCACATACTACTTAACTGGAGAAGAGGTTGGTTTCTGCAGCTCTGCATGTCTCACACAGTCACCACTAATGAACTGAGAGGGTTCTCCAGCAGCTCTTCTCTGAGCATCAGAAGATCCCTCCATGAGAACAGGCCAAACCTGTCGTTTTTCTCAATATCAATATGCCACTAATGTTCTTTTAATTAAGTCTCACATAATTACCTTGCACACACTGTGCATGGCTCATTGGTAAATCTGTTCTCCTGTGGGCAATTCCAGCAAGACCCGTTTTCAGCTGGATACAGTGTTCCCTGGTGAAGTGCCATTTGCAGTCATCATTCTCTTTGCCCGTGTCTCTTTGTATTTTAAACATAGGCAGGATTTCATCAAGCATCATTCCAGATTCCGCCTCAGACTAAGGAGGGCGACTGCTTAGTGGCAACTGCCCCAAACTCCTAAGTCAAAGTGCCCTGGGCTGCAGGGAAGGGACCTGCATCCTGCCAACAGAGTGCTGCAGCAATGCACCATGTTCCCTTGCCGAGCAGCTGTGGGTGCCACAGACCCATCATAGGGAAGCCACCCTGCAGTGGATGCTCCCGTTCTGGCTAGAGCCATTTCCCTTCTTTCTCTCCAGCTTGCAGAGGCCAGGGCTTAATGCCATAATCTGTTTTATAATGTGCCTGGCCTGCAATTCCACAACTGGCTGTAGAGAGATGAAGAGATTATTCCTTTGCTCTGGAAGTCTTAGGCAAGCAGAAACTCTGATTCAAGGGGGAGTTTTGTGAGTGAAGGAGCTGGAAGACTGGTTCTTAAATGAGAGCTTATCTCCCATACCAAGCAATGACCATGGCTGGGTGTTGTCCACCTTAATCGGATGGGATGGCTCACCACTGATCCGTGGAATCACAGGAGCAGCACAATTACTTCCATTGCATTTTAAATGAGTTCCAGGAATGGCTTCTTTCCGTGATATCCCTCCAGGGAAAACTCTCACAGACTCCAGTGCCCCAACTCAGGCCTCGTCTTGATCACAACTTCAACAGGCTTCAGATTAACAGAGCAAAAAGAAACAGCATTAAAGCACAGAACTCCAGCAGTGACCTCTTGAGATGCAGTCAGCAGTGATGCTCAGCAGCCAGGGCAGTGCCTGGCCTATTCCCACTCAGGGTCACCACACTGAAAGGCAAACCTCATGTCCCACTCTCTTGCTTTCCCTTCTGAACCAAAGCCCTGTCTCCTTGGGAGCGGATCACAGGTCTGCAGCCCCACAGGAGAGCTCGGATTTCCTCAGTGCTGTATTTTTAGAGCAATAAATTCCTGCTTTCTGTGCACTCCTGTGAGAGCTCGGGCTGGTGGGGGGGGGGGCTTCATCTCCTGAGTCACTTACAGGCTTCCCTTGATCAGAACTAATCTCTGGAGCAAAGATTGGTGCTTGTATCAGCTTGTGCCAAAATAATTGTGTGCTGCCTTTGTGCTGCAAGCCACCATAAGCTGTAACTCGATTTGAAAGCCCAAAACTGAGGCATCACAAATGGAAAAGGAGCAGCTTAGCCACGAAACCATGAATCCTTCCTGGAAAAGAGTTGCAAGTAAAAGATTGATTGTTGGAAACCACGTTTTTTCCAACAGGAGATGACACAAGTGTTGTCAATCTAACAATGCTGCACCCTCGAAAGATGTCTTTGAATGCTAATTCAGTCATTTCAGCTCCCTGTGTCCTCTGCCACCTTGGGAAAAGGGTGGAATTTGGCCCCAAAGACTCCTCTTTGGATGAGTTCAGATCCCAGAGGTCTGCTGCTGAGACACTGGGGTGTTCTGAGCTCTGCAGCTCTGACTGTGCTCAGCCAGGCTGAGGGTTTGGCAGGGGCTGGGCCAGCTCTAGGGGAGGTTTTTAGAGGACATTCGGGTAGATCCCAACATTCAGCAAGAGTTCTGGTTCGGGTCTGTCGTGCAGTGGAGCGAGGGCAGCAGCGTACCTGGAACAGCAGGCTCTTACAGTGCAGCAGGCGGAGGTTGTTATAATGGTGTATGTGAAGGAACCCAGTGTGACTGGTGCTCACAAGCAGCCCATCACATACCGATCCTCTCTTCTTCTTTTAACAGGTCTTCAAGAGCAAAGCTTTGGAACTGGGAGAGAAGCTTCTGCCGGCTTTTAACACCCCCACGGGGATCCCGCGCGGCGTCATCAATTTGGGCAGGCAAGGCTCACGTCCCTCCCAGCGCATCGTTCTGGTTGTGGATGTTTGTAAAAGGCCAGGATTCAGGCAGGAGCAGCAGCAGCTCCTCAGAGGTGCCCCCCTCTAGTGCACATTCCTCCAGGTCATTTGTTTTGCCAACTCAAACCCCAGAGGTGCCTTGGCAGGGATTGCAGGGGACTCAAGTTAAACCCAGCTGTGTTTCAGTAACCTGGGGCTCTCTGCAGTTTCCTCCTCTACCTCTTGGCAGGGCTCCCTGCTGCAATAGCAGTTTCCTCACCCTCATCTGCTTTGGAAAGTGATGTGTAGTCTGCACCCAGCATGCATGTAGCTCTGTATCTTTGGAGAGTGCCCAACAAGATGAGGGTGAATTTATCCATGTTTGGAAAACTTGGGAAAGGAACTGGCTGGGCCTGGCTGACAGGTTTGGTGCTAGAAAGGGGGGTACTGTACAGATCCTCCAGTTTTCTCCTTGCTGCCAGCACTCAGCCATTCTCCTTCACTGGGAGCCAGCACGTTTCATGTCAGGTAGGTGGTGGTGTCACGCTGGAGGGGAGCTTTGGGTCAGATACCTTGCTGAAGGTCTCTGAGCAGAGGCACACGAGGCAGCCAGAGCAGCCTCTCATTCATGCCAGCAGACAGTGTTCCCTGCCAGTGAGGGCTCATTGGCTCCTTTTGATGCCTCCACACAAATCCCCCTGGGCAAAAGCTGCAGCTGAAGCGGAGGCAGTTGGAAATGGGGGTTAACCAAAGCCTTTCATCCTCACCTCTTGCAAAACTCCGAGCAGGAACCATGAGAATCATTCCTCATCTCTTAGCCCAGCTCTCCCGTTCCGTTCGTGTCTCTGTGCAGTGCAGGACTTTCAGGTGTTTGGCTCAAGCTGCTCCATTGCTCAGGTACCACTGACACCCTTCAGTTGTCTCATCTGCACGTGAGCCTGGTGAAAAATGGAGCCACCGCAGCCACTTTAATTGTTGCTTTCACAGAAGAGACTTTCTGCTTCCTCTGTGGCTGATGAGGGCTCTGTGGCACAGAGAAACCTTTCACAGAAATGCCAAACCTCCCCTGCCCTTCCTGGAGACAATTGGAACAGACTCTGCCTGCCTGGGCATTCCCAGCATGTTTTGCTGATGACCTTGACTAAGAGCAAAGCAAAGCAGCACTGAGCCTGCAGTCAGAACCAGTGTTACTGGCTTAAGCCCTGGCTTCAGGGCCATGAAACCGCTCTGAGGGCTCAGAGGATCGATTGCTCAGGAGCAAGGATGAAGTAGTCTGACTATTTCTACTGACTGCTACTCCTAAATCTGTAGTCTGACTGCTGCAGGCACATGATGAACAGCCAAAGGCTGTGAACCCAAAGGGGCAGGGAGCTACTCAGTGTGAGGTTGCATGCGGAGGTGGAAGCAGAGGAGAGCGAGGTGGTGCTGTGCACGCACACTGACCCCAGTGTCAGGGCGAAACCAAAGCCCAGAAGGAATTCTCTCTCCAGTTCTACTTTCGCAAGGATGTGCTAATTCCAGAGAGACCTCATCAACCCAGAAGGGGGGGAGCCTTGCCGGGTGTGTAGGTTCTGGTGGTGTCGGCCCGGGGGGGTGTTAAGAATGACATCCAGAGATTTGAAACAAACAGAAGCTGGCATTAAGTCAATTCCTACACGGGTTTTGAGGCCCCAACTACCCCAACCCCCTAGCTCTTCCCAGAGCTAACTGCCTTTATCTCTTCCTATCACTTCACACCACCTTTTCCTCTTGTGTCCCCTTTCCGCTGATGTGCTTCCCTGTGGCCTCCTGTTTTCGCACAGGCACTGTATCATCTCACACAGGCTTGTTTTCCATCCTGCTGCTCCAACTGCCACGCTGTCTGCCAGGTGCTGGAGTACATTGTCTTCCCAAGCTGCTGCTCCGTGCTCCCTGCCTATGTGTTGCTGCACTGTGGTTGCTCTCCTGATGCCTCCCATTCTGGGTCCGTGATCCCTGCTTTCCTTCCCTTAAGCCCTCTACACCTCCAGATTTTTCTTCATCATCCTCTCCTGGTCTTTCTCTTGGTTTGGCTTTGGGTCTCTGTGAGGGAAGGAGATGATCCAACCCCGTTCAGCAGCTTCCAGGTCCTGCCTGTCTGACCCGGCTCAGAAGACAGCTTCTGTTTGTGAGGTGGTGTTTGTTAGAGTGTCCCTTCAGGGCAGTAAATAAAGGAAAAGTAATTGACTCCTTTAGATAGAACATGGTGGGATGGTTTCACACCCCCAGTGGCTGCCAGGTGGTGTCCAATGTGATATTAAAACCAGCATCAGCCTGGGCAGGCTGAAGGCTGCACGGGGAGGTTTGTGCCATAGGCGCTCCATGTTCCTGGGTACCAATTTCAGCTGCACACTGTGTTTTCGAATGAAAAGCTGGTGCTGCAGCCTCCTGACATTTCCCAGGAAGGCTGATGCTTGGCAGTGACTGAGCAATTGGAAACAGTGTGAACATATTGCTGATCTAATGGCTTTTTTTGTCTGGAGGCGAAACAAACAGCTCTGGACCTGAAATGGTTTTCCATAGATCACATGGAGGGGAAGCTTTTTTTTTCCCCCTCGGAAAGACCATTAGTTTTGGCCTCCTGTAAACAGCAGAAACCCTTTTCCTTCTCCCAGACACTTTTCAGGCGCCATCTAGTGCTACCCTCCCCATCACTGGAAACCTGTTCCCTCATCAGAGTCAGCTGCAAACAGAGATGTGAAAATCAAACAACCACTTCCGAGTCCTGAAACTGTGTCCTGCTGGGACGTGGTGCATGCTGCAGGCACATAGCAAAGGCAGGGTCTGTGCTGGGGGGACCTCAGGCTGGTTTTCTTGGCAGTGAAGGTTCTGTTTTCTCTCTCTGCAGCGGCATGAGTTGGAGCTGGGGCTGGGCATCTGCTGGGAGCAGCATCTTGGCAGAATTCGGTACCTTGCACTTGGAGTTCCTGCACCTCTCGGAGCTCTCTGGCAACCCCGTGTTTGCAGAAAAGGCGAGTACTTCCCAACCTGGTCTTTAGTGAATTGGTCTCTTTATAGTGCTGGGTCCGTGCTGGAGCAGAGCAGCACTGTGGTCTGCCTGCAGCAGATAACATGGCAGCAAAGTGTTCCTTTTCCCCAGTACCAGTAGAGCTCACCAGAGGAGAAAGCTTCCGGAGTGGGACACGGGTTCAGAAACCTGTCTCCAGGCCTCAGAGCATCTCTGAGGAGGCAGTGAACTCCTGCTGGAGATCCTGCCACACCAAGAGGCCTTGGAAGGCAGCTGCCCCAGTGCTTCCTTTGGCTGTTCCCATTTGCTGCAGCCCCTTTGCCTGCCTCTCCATCACTTGCAGCCCCTGAGGAGACAGAGATGTCTTTTCCAGTGTCTGTTGTGTGAAATTGTAGAACAAACTCACTCAGACAAGGACACGGTCCAAATGAAACCATCTGTTGGATGAACAGATGAGAGAGGCTGTGAGGATAATTGTTAATTCTGATATCCTAATAGTAGTGCCTTGTACTTGCAGACCTCTTCACTCTAAATAGGCATTAAATGTACGCTCCAGCCAGCAAGAGTTCTGCTGAGGTTTCTTGTGTAGGCAAGGCCTGACAGTTGACATATTGGATTCCTTTTGTGGAACTTGTAACTGAAAATCTATTAATATTATACATTACCTTGAGCTTTTTTTTCCACAAGTGATCTTCTAGTGCATGTGAGAGCGACTTAATAAATATGCTGCTGGATACCAGCAAGCCATTGACTTGTGCTGCACGTCCCTGAGGAACCAGCTTCGAGGGAGACAAACTGTTCCAGTTAGAATCCAAATGCCCCCATGAGCCCAAAGGAAAGGGGGCCTGTCCAGGGTGGGCTGAAAACAGGCAGTGGTTCTAGGAATGCCAATAAAAAGCTCAAAATGTGACTTTTCTAGGAAATGCCCAGTGCAGATCTGTCAGTTGTGAAACAAGAAGGGAATGTGAAGAAGAGAGAGGAAGAGAAGGAAGAAGCTAGGAGACCAGAACGGAGAATAGGATGGAGTGTACGGAAAGCAGTAAGGGTGGGGTAAGCAAGAGGAATGTCACAGAGGAGTGAGCAGGAGAGGAAAGCAGAGGGTGAGGGAAAGCTAAGAAACCAGGGGAACTCTGTAGGGGAGATAAAAAAGGACTGGTGATTTGAAACACAGGAGACAGGCTGAAGATCCCTGAGGACAGTGATAATGACAGACTGCTCAGAGGAAGGGGGGAGCTGAGGAAAGACCAGTAAAGGAAACAGTGGTATGGAAAGAAAACGTGTGCGAAGGCAATGAGGGGTGGGGGAAGAAGATGAGCACTGGAATCACAAGGGCAAGAAGATGCTCTGTTAAAAAACTAGAACGGGATCCATGCTCTAGAGCCAAACTGTGGCATTTTGAGCCAGAGTCAAGCCTTTTCCCCAAGCTCATAAGCCCAGGGAGGGGTAAGGGCAGAATGTTTCTACTGGAGCCTGCTGAGCAGAGTGTGCCACAGGACATGTCCTCGCCTTCCTGCTGCCAGCCTCCGAGAGAACACAGAGGATGGTGTGGGCTCCATCTGCCCATCCCCTGGGAAGCTGCTTGAGAGGAGCAGATTAACTCATTAACTTGCAGCTTGGGACTGGTGTGATTTTAGCAGGAGTAGAGTCCATCTGTGTCTTTTATTCAAACATGTCATTACTGTGCCATGCTGCTGGACTCCCGTGAGTGCTCTGCAGCACGAGGACTTACTTGGAAGCACCAGCTTAAGTCTGCAGCCAGCTTTTAGTATACACATTCTCTAATTTGATAAAAGGTTTAGAGTGTATTAGCTGCTCTGTAGGTTATAATAGAATATTTATGCTGCATACCATTTAACTTTGTCCCTTATGGGAAGGGCCTATTGGAGTTAATGGGGGTGAAGCCAAGGGAGGTTTTAGAGCTGTTCTAGTGTATTAAAGAAGCTGTCTGTTGTTGAAATTAAAAGCCCAAATTTATCATGTTAAGTGACCACATGGTGAATTCAGGTAGTATGTGAGTCACTCATCCCTGCCACTGCTTTCCTTTGGATCATAATAAAAATCACATACCTTTCCACCCTCAGGACTGCTTCTGCAGCACTGTGAGTGAGCTGTTGCCACTGCTTGCTGAACTGAACTGGGCCTTGCAGGGTTTGTAGGATCATCTCTAAAACCCAGCACTGAGGAGCTGCAGAGCTCTCAGTGACACTGCAGGACCATTGGCTTCTTCAGCAGAGAAGTAACAGAGCTCTTGTCTCTCATCTCTCCTAGGTGATGAACATCCGCAAGGTCCTGAACAGAGTTGAGAAGCCACAGGGCCTCTATCCCAACTTCCTCAGCCCGGTGACAGGGAATTGGGTGCAGCGTAGGTATCACTGCGTTCACAGTCCTGCCGGGAGCGTTTCAGTCTTTGCATTGCTCTTTAGGAAGCAATAGTAACTGTCAGAGCAGCACGCCAAGAAAATGTCTTGTCAGGCAGCCTCTTATACACGTGATTAGATAACACAGCCCCATTTGTAAGATGCAATATAGTAATTGTACGCTTATTCCATCAGGCTTGTTTCCACCTGAGTGTCTCACCTCCAGGAAGAATTAGGGCCTTTCTTGCATGGGGGAGGATAATGGTACATGGTTCATCACACACATGTCAGAAAGCAGCACAGCTCTTTTAAGACCTCATCCTGCAGGCATCACATAGCCCACAGGCCTGCCTGGGAGTTGCATGTGTGGCTGTGAGCAGAAGCACAGTAAGATTTCCTTCCCAAGTGTGCTGCAGCAAGTAAGGAACCACCAGGAGAGGCAGAGGGCTTATGGAGCCTCACATCCCCTGAGGGTCTAGGGATGCATCCTCCTGTATGCGTCCGTGTACCTCTTACCATGGTACCTCTGTGTGTTGCAGTTTGATACAAGGGTACAACAAGGATGTATTCTCTCTTGTTGGGAACCCAGCACTGGCCAGCAGCGAAGACATGGGCATTGAATAGATGCTGTTCTGATACGAAAGAGGAGCAATAACTAGGAAGGGACTTGAAAAGAGCAAGGAAATGATAGAAGCAGTGTAACCAGGGGAAGGTTATTTACTTCCCTGCTCTACCCACACAGCCCCTTCCTTACCCAGAAAAGAGACTGTACTTCTCTTTTTGTGCCACCAAAGGGCAGAAGCTTGCCTTCTGGTAGGCACATGAAAGGCTACTTCTGCTGTTGTGCCCCACATCTCTGACCTCTCTGTTGGGGATTTGCTTGGTTTGGTTGCTGGATTTCCTGTTGCTCTGTCAAAGGAAAGAAAAGTCTTGGTTTTTTTGCAGAAGCTGTTTTTAACCTGTCCCTGGGTTATGTTTATCTTGTTGAAGCCGTTTTCTTCGAGTTACTGCATTACGTGGTGTTCTCCTGACTCTTGCACTGTTTGCTCTGCTCCAGCCCTTTCTAACTACTGTGCTAATGGCTCTGATTGTAGCTGACAGGCAGTTGCATGAGACAGAGTGGGAGCTCTAACCCTGAGCAAGCTCTGGCCTTTTACTGCTGCAGCAGTACCTCTAATGATAATTGACAGGGCTTGGCTTGAAAGGTGTCCCAACAAAGCATCTGAATGGCTGCGGTTGTCCCATTAAACCGGAGCTGGCCTTTGGTGCCATGAGGAAAGAAAATAGGCTTCTGTGTTTGTCCCATTCATTGATGTTCAAAGTTATCCAGTCCCTTTGTAAGCAGTTCAGCTGCTCCTCCGCACTGCTCTCTGCAGAGTTGCTGCAGTATGTTCCGCTTGGAAAGCAAATCTCCCGCACCCTGAGGTGCCATTTTCCATGGGTTATTCCCAACCAGCAGCCACCCTTCACGTTTTACCAGACACAGCATTAGTTCTGCCTATTCAAGGGTGCTGAGAGCTCTCCTAGAGCTCCAAGTCATGAGGGCAGCTCATGGGGCAGGCTGTTTGCAGCAGTGGTTCATGATAGAGCCTTGCGGTCTGAATCAGCCTCTTCTGCATGTCCAGTGGTGAGAAAGAGATTAGGACCGAAGCAGGGAGGCAGCTGCAGCCTGTCACAGAGATGTCCCCTGTAGGTGCCAAGCTCTCATTTTCTCTCTTGTCATTAAAGCTCTTTGCAGGAAGCAGTTTTTCTTGGAATTGCTGTGATTTTCTTAAAAGGTGTATCTTTGACCTGCCTGAATGAGCACATCTTGCAATGAAGACGCAGTGCTGCGCCTCTCCCGAGTGCAGTCCTTACCTGGAGAGAACTAAAGCACAGTCCCCTGATGAAATCAAGAGTTTGATTATGCAGTGCCTTGGAGGCAAATGCTGGCAAAGCTGGTGCCATATGGAAAACAATTATGTACCAGAGCTCCTGCTTTGGTGCTTTTATGAATGACACGCTCAGGATCACAGAGCTGCTCTGTAAAGACAGGCTGTGCAGGCCGTGTTTGCAAATAGTCTGTCCTCTGTTTTGTTGAATTCATGCGTCTAATCTCGTTGTTTTGCTTTGGATTATTCCTGGATCATTGGGCACACTGTATCAGCAATATTTGCTCTTCAGGTCAGGATGTCATGGCTGTTGATCACTTCTTTTGCTAGGATTTAGCATTTAGGATAAGTCTCAGGACGTTATGAATGTACAGAGGTAGGGAAAACACAAATCTGACCAGCTAACTCCAAACCCTGCTGCATCTGCTTCATTGGCAATGAGGACGCACACCAAGAGGTGGACACTGTTCCTTAGCAGGGATGGTACAGTCCGGGGTGGGTAATTTGTCTTGCTCTTCTAAAAAGGGGCGAACTTGGCTGCTTGGAAGAATAGATGCTGCCTTTCCCCCTGTGGTACAATTTACAGACACACTGCAGCCAGCCTTTCACCCAGGCAGGATCCTGCCGCTGCCATCCCCATTTCACAGTGCAGTTCTTCAGCATCCTCCTGTAAGGTCACAGCTCCGTGTGCTCAGAGCCGATCGCCTTGAAAATCTCTGCAGAAGGAAATATTCAGTGCACATCCTCAGACCTGACTTTATCATTTTAATATGCCGACAGCCCCAGCCTTCCCCAGGGCACTGAGTCCCACCATGAGCCAGGAATACAAATGGCATGATGGAGAGGTCCCTACAGCAGCCCCTTGCTGGCAGCTCTGTGTGATCCAGCATGCTTTTTCCCTTTCCTGAGGCAGGGAGGCAGCACCCAGTGGCTTCATATAAGTAGAGATCTATCAATACCTGCCATTGCTTTTGGTTTATGAGGCTGGGATTTATGATGATTGCTTCGTAAATAAGAAGCATCTTCAAGTTGCAGTATAAATAAGTTGCAAAGTTAAGACCTCTGCATAGTTTTGGTAAGGGATACTGATGCTTTGTAAAATGACTGAACATTTTTCTTCTGATTGCACTTTCCACCTTTCTTGCTTTTTGAAAAAGAAATGCTGCAAGCTCTCCCCAGGAAACTGGAAAGAAGATGGAGAGAACAAGGGCATTAAACAAGACATGGTTGTTTGTTCTTTGTAAAGCAGCTGCTCACTGTATATCATGAAGCTGAAGTTCTCTTCTGGCTTTCCCACTACAGATCACGTCTCCATTGGGGGGCTTGGGGACAGCTTTTATGAATATCTCATCAAATCTTGGCTGATGTCGGACAAGAAAGACTCTGAAGCTAAAAAGATGTATGATGATGCACTAGAGGTAAGGAGCAAATTGCTGCTCTATATTTTGGGGGAGGAGGACATTGGTTGTCAGACTGTTTCAGGCAAAAAATATCCCATATCTTTGGGTTCTGTGGTATTTACTCCACTCCTTTCCACTAAGTAAATACTTAATAAGCGACTTGCTGTCCATTATGTATCTCAAAATCCTGGTTTTCATCCCTTTAGGCAATAGAAAAGCATTTGGTCAAAAAGTCAGCTGGAGGATTGACCTACATCGCTGAGTGGAGGGGTGGTGTCTTGGATCACAAAATGGGCCACCTGGCTTGTTTCTCTGGGGGTATGATAGCCCTTGGAGCTGAACACGCTGGAGAAGAGAGGAAGCAACATTACATGGATCTCGCTGCAGAGATAACAAGCACATGTCATGAGTCTTATGCACGCTCAGGTAAACCTGTGGACTGCCTGGAAAGTATTAGTAAGGGGTCACCTACAGCCTTAGGAGGCTCAGCTTTGGTGTGGCAGAGGTTTGCATCCCTGTGTGTGATTTTCACTTGTCTTTTCTGGGCTATCTAGAAGAGAAAGCAATGTGGTTTACAGCTGGAGCAGAGGGACAGGCAGATGGGAGCTCCTGTGGCAGAGCTGGGAAGACAACCCACAGCTTAGTCCCACCCTGAGTCACAGAACTGGCTTTCTCCCAGCTAGACTATAGTTTGAGTCTATCTTTTCACATCCCTTCGCAGACAAAAAGGGGAGCTTAACAGATTAATTGCAAAGCATCCCACTCGATGGAGCAGAGCAGCTGAGAAGCCCAGCAGCAGAGTGTGGGAGGCCTGCAGCTGCTGGTAGGAACAAAACAAATGAAGTCTCTGCTGCTGTTGAAGAGAGGCTGGCTAAATCTTGCTCCTTCCCAAGGCCTGGAAAATTAGTTTCAGCACCCAGTGTGCTTATCAGGGAGGGCTTTGGGTGAGCAGTGACCTGATGAATGAGAGTCTGGGTTATTCTGTGCCTGCAGGGCTTTCAGCAAGAGGGGCTTGCTTTGGACACCACTCCTTCCTTTGTAGGCATCTCTGTAGCTCTTCTGAGACTGCAGGCAGCGAAGCAGCACGCTGCTTTCTTGGACCTTGTCAAGCACAGGTCTGTCTGCTCAAACTGTTCCCAAAGGTTGTTTCACACCTTCACCACATCAGCAAGCCCATGCTGGCAGCCAGTGTCCAGCACGTTTGCCCAATGAACTTCAAGCTAACCTGAAATGTTCACAAATAACTCTCCTTTTCCCCCCAGCGCTTCCAGAACTAAACCAAGTCACCCAAACTAATAACCCTCTGGTTGTGAGTGCCTGGAGCCAATTTTCACCTTCAGCAATACCCATCAGCATAGAAAGGACGGTAGCAACCTGCCCCCACTGGTGACAGTGCTGTCACTTCAGCAAGCTCATTGATTTACAGAGAATGCTTGTGCATGTCACCCTGGCTCTCAGCAGATGGCCCAGCACTGTTAGATCCCTGGGGGGAAGGTGTGCAGCACAGCTGGAGAAAGAAAATGACTCCCTGAAACACGACCACACATGGGAACAGCAGGAGAAACCTTGTGGCATGAACACAGTCATAGAGTCACAGATTGGTTTGGATTAGAAAGGATCTTAAGATCATCAAGTTCCAGCCCCCAGCTTTGGGAAGGGATGCCTCACACCAGACCATGTCGCCCAAGGCTCCGACCAACCTGGCCTTGAACACTGCCAGGGATGGAGCATTTACTGCTTCTTAGGGCAGCCTGTGCCAGGGCCTCACCACCCTCATGATCAACCTCTGTGCTCAGTTTCCCTGGTTTTTGAACACAGAGAGGGTTGGTGTTGGAAGTAGGGATCAGAGTGCTAGCCAGTGCTTGCAAGAGGTTGAGATGCTCATGTAAGGGAAACTCCAAAAGACCCAGGTACTCTGAATGTGTTACTTACAAAGTCCCAGTGAAATCAATGAAGCCTTCCCCATCATCCTGATGTCTTCCTTCTCAAAGAGGCTGCTTGTGGACCAGAGGAAAGGCAGAAGAAATGATTGCAGGTCCCAGATACCACTTCTTACAGCCTCCTTGCTGCAGTGCAGGTGGAACAGCTCAGTCTGGTGGACAGATAATTGTGAGGCAATTCCTAGGAGCAAATAGCAGCCCAGCAAAAGTGCTAGGCCATGGGGTAGATTTGTGCCTGCCCTCTGCATGCTCAAATCTGCTCCAAGTTTGTGTTTTTTCCCACCCTCAGAAACACTTCACCCTCACCTGGATAGTACCCACATACCACAGCATGAGCAACGCCTCGAGCAGCAGTGGGCACAGCTTGTGCACTCTGTGGAGCTGCCCCTGTTTTGACATCAGCGTGAGGCTGATCTGATAGACAAGCACGACTGCTCTGCCCATGCAAGCCTTAAGGACACGTTGGCAGCCTGAGCAGTATAAAAGCACGTGGAGAGTCTGTTTCCTTCTGCTCAAAATGATTATTGCATGTGTGTGATTTTTGTCCAGATACCAAACTGGGCCCCGAAGCCTTTCGCTTTGATGCTGGCACTGAAGCCATGGCAACCAGACTCAGCGAGCGCTACTACATCCTGCGGCCAGAGGTGGTGGAAAGCTACATGTACATGTGGCGGCTGACACACGATCCCAAGTACAGGCAGTGGGGCTGGGAGGTTGTGAAGGTATGGTTGGAATAACGCTTCCAGGCTGCTGCATTCTTACACAGCTCTTTCCTTTGGAGAGAAAAGAGCAGACTCTCAGTTGTGTTGGGCGCTAAGACACATTAGCCGTGCGGCAGGAATGCACAAAACAGCTCGATGTAGTGCGGTGTCTGTTGATCATTGTGAGTGTTTTCTTCTCCCTTTTGGGCTACACTAAAAACAGTCAATCAGAACAGTGGAGGTTTATGGAGAGGAGTGCTGCAGACAGCAAAACCTGCTATTAATGAAGCAGCCCTCTGCACAAAGGAGTCAATGTACTATCTGCAGTATCTAGGCTGCTCAGAACCATGGGTTTGTAAAGGGCCAGGAAAAAGCAGGAAACCTGCCTTTGCCCTGGCTTCTGTCTTCTTCCCACAAAGACCTCCGAGCCAGAAAGTCCCTCACCTCTTTCTAGCTCATGCAATAGCCTGTTAGCCCCTGCCCACATCCTAGCAGGAGCTGCATTTCAGTGGCACAGCTGTCATTTGTCTTCTTCCTGGAAAAGAGCCTCCACAAGCAGCAAGTTACCACTTGAGATCTGGTTGTGCTATTTCTGTAACATCAAGGTCAATCAATCAACTAACTTAGGTGGTTGATGTTTCTCTTGCTATTTCATTAGAACCAACTTTATTTCCAGAGTCTGGAGTAATCACTACACTCCTAGTGAGAGACAGAGCCTACTGTAATCCCAGAATTTGATTTGTAAAGCTGACTTGTAATGGACCTGATGATGATTAATGAGTTCCTACTCCATGCTGTTGTGTGTTACTGAGATTTCTTTTCCTTTCGCAGGCCCTGGAAAAGCATTGTAGAGTAGAAGCTGGTTTCTCTGGCATCCGAGATGTTTATACCACAACCCCGACCCATGACAACATGCAACAGAGTTTTTTCCTCGCTGAGACTCTGAAGTAAGTCCAGTGTCACAGAGACCTTTCAGAGTAGCATAATTCCTGCAGCATCAACACTCGTCTGCTTAATTAGTCTCTAATAATAAGGGGGAAGTCTTACTCTCTGTGGGGAAAACTGGGCAAGGCTGTGGGTGCTGCAAAGCTTTGGCAGTTTCCTCCTGTAGCACTATGCTGTCATTGGCACTCTCAAGGTTTTTGCTCATGTGGGGGATTTAAAGGACTCTTCCTGTGATTTACTGCTGTTCTAAGTGGGAGGCTCTGACTGCTGAGCTCCCTTGTATTTAGCTAAGAGACAGCATGTCTCCTCTGCCAGGCTGATGCCCTGTATACAGAGATGTGACTGTGGCCTGAATTTGCTGCCCCTTGGTGCAGAGCTGCCTTTCACAGGTAGCATGAGCCAATGTTGTTGCTGATCACAGATGCCCTCCCCGTTGTTCCACCTTTGCACCAGGGCTGGTAATTTCAAGCAGGAGAGCCCGGCAGGGAGTGAGGGAACGTGTTACCATAAACTGTGGCAGCTGAGGCCAGTGGCAGCCCCCATCACAGTCCTGCTGCCAGTGCTTGTGTGTGCCTGGAGTCCCACTCGCGTTTCCTTCCATCTCCCTCCCGGCTCCAGGTACCTCTATCTTCTGTTCTGTGAAGATGACGTGCTGTCTCTGGACGACTGGGTGTTCAACACAGAGGCTCACCCCCTGCCAGTCAACCACACGAACTTTAAAGCAAGCGTGCAGCAGTGAGGCCACTGCCCAGGCCCTGCTGCTGCAGCCTCGGCGCGTTACAGCTTTTCCTTTCCATTAAAGGAATTTGCATTGTTCCTGAAATGGTATTTTGGGGCATAGTCCAATTCCGGACAGTATTGTATGGGGAAGATGAAACCATGATGTAAGCACCTTCTTTTCCTCTGTGAGGAGCAATATTAGCCTGATACTGAGATGTTTATTCTGGGCCATATTGTACACAGTTCATAGACATTCCTTTATACAGAGAATTTATATGAAATCCACTGACTTTGCTTTATAGTGGCCAAAGGACTGGAAGTTTGCCATAAAATAGACTTCACACACACACAAACATCCTCCTTTCGTTTCTCAGTTTCATTCTTGCCTTTTATATACTCCTGGATTGATCACCTTTGTAATGAACAGTTGCCAATATACGATGCTTCCTAGGCACTTAGAAAGGGCAGGACAGGAGCATGAGGAAGAGGAGATGCCCTTTATGTGGGAGAGCAGGTGGAGCGCATGGAGCTCCATGCTGACTGTGAGCTTATGGGTTAGGATTGAAGAGAAGACATACAAGTGACATTATAATGGGTGTCTGCTATAGGCCACCTGACCAGAAAGAGCTCACTGATCAGCAAGACAGGGAACCTGATTACATAGGACATGGAAACAGTTGAAATACCAAATGTCACCTTTGTCTCAGTCTTCACTAGCAAGACTTGTCTTCAGGAATCACAGGTTCCATAGACCAGGGGGAAAGGCTGGAGCAAAGATGTACCTTTGGTGGAAGAGGATCAGGTCATGGAATACTTAAGCCAACTGGACATAGATAAGTCCATGGGCCTTGAGGGAATGCACCCACAAGTGCTGAGAGAGCTGGCAGATGTCACTGTCTCAATAATCTTTGATTGACCATGGCAACTGGGAGAAGTGCTCAAAGACTGGAGTAAAGCAAATGTTCCTCCTGTCAACAGGAAGGGCAAGGAGGAAGACCCAAAGAGCCATATGCTCATGAGGCTCACCTCAGTCCCGGAGAAGGCGACATTATCCTGGAAACCATTTCCAGGCACGGCACAGGAACAACAAACAATTCCTCAGGAGTAGCCAGCAGGGCTTCACCAAGGGGAATCGGGCTTAGTCAACTTGCTAAACTTCTATGCTGAAATGACTGGCCTGGTGGATGAGGGGAGAGCAGCAGATAGAGTCTTCCTGGACACTGTCAAAGGAGATCATCATAGACAAGCTGTTGATCTATAGGCTGAGCAGCCAGTGAGGTGGGTTGAAAACTGGCTGATGGTTGGGCATAGAGGTGGTGATCAGTGGCACAACGTCTGTTAGAGGCCAGTAGCTAGCAGAGTATCGCAGGGATCAATACTGCTCCAGTCCTGGTTAATGTCTTCATTAATGATCTGGATAATGAGGCAGAGTGTACCCTCAGCACGTTTGGTGATGACATAAAACTAGGAGGGGTGGCTGATAGACCAGAGGGTCGTGCTGCCATCCAGAGGGACCTCAACAGGCTGGAGAAATGGGCTGGTAAGAACCTCATGAAGTTCAGTAAGCAGAAGTGCAGAGTCCTGTACCTGGGAAGGAACAAGCCCATGCTCCAGCATGTGCCAGAAAGCATCTTGGCAGAAAAGGACCTGGGGGTCCTGTGGACACCAGGTTGACCATGAGCCAGCAATGGGCCCTTACTGCAAAGAAGGCCAGTGGTATACTGGGCTGCATTAGCCCCAAAGCATTGCCAGCAGGGCGAGGGAGGTGATCTTTCTCTGCTCGGCCCTGGTAAGGCCACAGCTGGAGTGCTGTGTCCAGTTCTGGGCTCCTCAGTACAAGAGAGACATGGACATAGTGCAGTGAGTGCAACAAAGGGCCACAACAATCATTAAGGGACTGGAACATCTCTCCTACGAGGAAGAGCTGAGAGCTGGGACAGTTTACCCTGCAGAAGGCTCAGGGGGAATCTTTTATATATACATGCATTAGGAGGGAGGGTGCAAAGAGGATGGAGCCAGGCTCTTCCCAGTGGTGCCCAGTGACAGGACCAGCACAAACTGAAACACAGGGGAGTCCTGAACATCAGGAAACGCTTCCTGTACTGTGCTGGTGACTGAGCACTGCACAGGCTGCCCAGGGGGCTCTGGGTGGCCGTGCTTGAGCAAGGGGTTGAACCAGATGCCCCAGAGGCTCCTGCCAACCTCACCCATCCTGTGATTCTGTGGTGTCAAAGCTGTAACTAAATCAAAAGCTGTCTGCAGAGTTCTTGATTCTAACGTATTTTTGTATACTTCTTCTGTGCTCTTAAAACACATTTCCCACACGTGACATCTCATTTCACTGCCCTTCATCGGTTTTGTGTTTTTCTACTTTCATTTGGAACTAAATGTTATGAGTCACTTGTAATAATTTCACTGCTGTAATAGTCAAATCTGTGAAACAGAATAAAGTCTTGTAACATAAAAAGCATGTTTGGGTTGATCCTCTGTCAAGCCATCTGGCAGAGACCTGCTACATCATGCTTGGAATAACTAGGTGACAATACTGCTTGATTTCAAGAGTATTTCACAATAGATGTTGATTTCCTGAGTACTGTAGCCAGTGTGTGTGGACAGCAATTCCCATCTGCACCAGCTCTCTTAAACTGCTTCTTCCCCATCTGATAGGGGTTAGCAGAAGCTCTACTAAATGTCTCGTTTTTCTAGCACAAATAAATAATCCCCAGCCAAGTTTGCGCTTCCGTGTGCGTTGTTTCTGGAATGAAGTAACACAAGGAAAGGAAAGGGAAAAGCCCGAAGCCAGGTTGTTCCATGCCCCAGGCCCTGAGCCAGCGTTCAGCCCGTGCGTCCTCTGAGCGGGACGAGTGTGCAGGAATGCTCACGCACAGCTCCTGCTCCAGTTTTGAGTACCTGCTTCACGCTTCTTGCAACAAGGGCTGGATCTGGGATCTGGAATCGGCCTCCTCCCTCCCAGCAGCCGTTCCTCTGGTCGCTGCAAAGCTGCACGGCCCTTGGTGAAGGGTTCTGTGCCTTCTCTCGCTAACTGCTTCATCCAGCAACTTGGGAAGAGAAAGTTGCTTTGAGCAAGCTCGAAAAACAAAAGATGTGTTTCTGAATTCATGCCTGTGTAATTCCCCAAGAGAAATACAGTTGTCAGATGGGGACTTAGCATTATCCCAGGGATAAAGCTGCTGGCTGGTAAGCTTGGCCTAGAGGAATGGGTTTTGGTAAATAAACATCTTGGGAGTGAGTTACCAGAGAGATTTGGATACCAGGAAGCTGGTTTAGCTCAGAGGGGTTTTATAATGGATTAAGGGAATTCCATAAATAAAAATGTCCTGCTCTTGGAGTAACTCAAAGCTCTTTGCCTGGCAAAATGTAAATCCCCAAAATAAATAGCATGGTTCTAGTTTCCTTTAGAAATAGATCCTTGGTATTATATGAAAACTCTCTGCTCGTTTTCTCTTCCACACAAGTGAGCAAGAAGAGTATTTGTAAAGTCACATCCACACACTGCTGAAGGAGAGCTGCTGCTTCCTGCACCTCAGTGGCTGCATCACAAACAGAGAGGGGGTTCAGCTGCCTGGTGATGTAAATCTTACTGATAAATTTGCTCACCAAGACACTTGTATGGGGCTTAGCACCAGCCACAGCAACAGCTTTGTGCTGCAAACAGCCATGCTTGGAAATTGCTGCTCTCCCACACCACAATCCTGCAACTATTTCTGCCTGTGTTCACAGATACCCACAGTTAAAGCCCTGAGGCCAGCGGATTAATTGCAGGCACCAAGTTAAGCATGCATGTGTTTAGCAGGAATAAAGATTCATCCCAAGGATCAGCTTTGTTCCAAGGACTGGCGCTGGTCCACAACTGGGATTTTCTGTCCTATGACAACGGAAGTAACGGGGATGTTTCCCCCACTGGTGTGTTGAAAAGCTCATGCTCTTGCCTTGCTCCTCTGCACACTCGAGCCTTGGCTGGATGCTCTTCCTCAAGCAGAGCCCTCAGCTCTGGGAGCTCTGTGTGCAGAAGCAGGTTCTGGGATGTCCCCTCTCATTTTCCACCTACCTTGTGTCCTTCCTCCTGAGTGGGGTGGTGGGATGTCTGCATCCAGATGGACGATGCACATCTTTGTCTTGGAGTAGGTAAAGAAATGGGGTGTCATGTTGAACCAGAGGTTTGGTTTTAAATGTCTAATGGAAAGGACCTGGGAAGATGTGTGTGCCTGAGCTGCTTTCCTGCCTTTCAGTCTCAGGCATGTGGGACATCAGTAGGAATGCTGCTCTTAATTTACAGTGGGTTTTTTTTACTTTGGAGTTTCCTTACCAGGAAATGCGACGGGCCTACATGATTTCCCGTTTCCCCTGTTACACTCACATTCAGAAGCGGTGGTTCTCATGTTAAGTTTCACCATCAGAACATGTGGCCTTATTTATGTCGGCAGGAATTTCTTGTAAATGAAGTTCTAATGAGAAAGTTGCATCAGTCAGAGAGATGAAAGCTCCTATGGCTCGTAGAACGCCTTAGCTGTTGTCACCGCCCATACAAGGAGGGAAGACAAAACCATGCAGAAAACAAATGCATCTTTTTGTAAGCCACACTTCATTTTTACAGCGTTATTCAATTCCCTTGGAAGGCTTTCAGTGCAATTGGTTATTGAATTCAAAAGCCTGGCAGCCATGGGATTTTTCCACATACATTTTGATCTGCTCTATTTATCTGATTGTTCCACATGTGATGCACTAAGCGCTGGCTCCCAGTGGCAGCACTTTCAAAGTGTCAGCAGTTACTTCTGATCACGTTTGGGTCTTTGGCTTCATTCCCTGGGGAGCCTCAAGCAGGTACTGTGCTGTAATTAGGAATCCTCTCAATAAACCACCCCTGCATTGTAATTGCTTTTGTTTAGTGAGAGCCGGTGAGTGTCAGAACTGCAAGTGACCCACCAGGTTGGACTGCTTCCAATTGGAATAGGAAAGGCCAAGGGGGAGTTAGAAATTCAGGCCCATGGGAACTGGGTAGGCATTGGCTCTTGCTCTTCAACTAAATGGTCTACTTTGAAATGTCTCAATCAAACTGCATTTCACTCTGCAGCCTTTGCTGGGCATTCTTTCCCGGGCATTCTTTCCCAGGATGAACTGTACGCTTCCCATGGCTGTGAAGCTTGGCACAGTGCATCCCGGAGCAGGATTCAAACTCCTATTCTACAGTAAACACACCTCTCATTTTCTTGTTCCCTTCAAAAAGCCCATGTGAAAGCAGACTTGAATACTCCTTTTTCCTTACTTCTTCCAGAGGTAATCCTGGTTTGGGTTTGGCTCAGTCTGATTGGGATTTGCTTCCTCCAGGGGGGGAAAGGGAAGATCTGTTTCCAGGTGCTTTCTCAATCTGTGCATAGAGCTCATATTTTAATGCCATCTTCCATTACACCATGACGGCTCTGACTTTCAAATGGGCTGTGGTTTCAGGCTATGGGAATAGGCTATCAATTTAAACAGTTCCTCTGCTCTGGAATGTGGAGTTACTGCATGGACTTTCCATATGGAAAACCCATCCCACTACGGCAAAAAAAAGTCAGTCCAAGTTTTTCATCCCTGCTAGGGATCTGTCAGTATCTTTCCTACCTTCAGCCAGGCTCTTTCCCTGCTGGCAAAGGGGAAATCTGGGATAGTTCTTCCTGCTGGGTGCATTTTCTTGGTTCTTTCTCTACCACAAGGATTTCCTTTGATACAGGTGTGCCTGAACGGGCCACATGGCAGATGTCTGGGTACTTAAAATGCTTCGTGAGCACTGTAACCCATCATCTTGGGAACCAGCAGTGTAGAGCCAGGAGCTGTTGGGTTCATTCTCTTTTGAGGAGAGTTAGTTCCCAGCGGATGCCCTGAAGTACTTCACCTTGTGTCTTTCATTCTTTTTCCTAGCAAATAATTCATCCATTTGTCATCTTTATGTGGTCGCTGATGACACTGGAAATGATTCAGATGTAAAACGAGCCCCTCTGCTTCTTGTCTAAATGATATCATCTTGGCTCTGCCAGCCACCCTGTCAGGTCTCCTTCTTCATACAGGTGTCTGCGGGCTTGGTCAACTCATCTCACCTCTTGCGCTCACTCCAGACACGCAAGTACATTTATCCTGTTTCAAAGCTATCTCATCCTGTTACATTTTGTGCTCTAAAGGTACTTGCTAGGTTATTTGAGGTAAGCAGCCGCTCTCCACACCTCGCTGCCCAACCTAATGAGTCCGGCAAGTTTTAAAGCACATCTGCTTGAAGTGCTTTGAGCGCTTAACTCATTCACACCCATCTCTGCTGCCAGACACTATTTCAATGTTCTGCTAATTCAGTTCTTCTCATCTCCTCCCCATGGCTCAAGCACCAGTTCTTTGATGGATGGGGAGGTGGAGGGCAAAGAGCGGTGGCAGTTTCATGAACGTTTTCTTCTGTGGTGGAGCCGGCAGAAGGAACCTTCTCCTTCCTCCATGGGCTGTGTAGATGTATGACACTGACCTGAGTTACAAATAACCCGGTGTTTATGCTGTTGCTGGGCTCCCCAGTCTGGTCCATTGCGTTGCACCATCACTGCAGGAGAAACACCAGGGGCTGTGTGAGGATCTATGGCAGGGAAAGGAACAGTACCCAAGGAGAAGGCTGTGCCTCACCTTCACTGCCCAAGCCCTGTTCCCTCTGGTCTGGCTTGCTGGCAAGATCTCCCCACCTTCCAGCTTGCTCTGCCTAATATTAGCAGCCTCTTCCTCCTTGCTTGATGCAGCTGCCACAGCCCTCTTAATGGCTTGGTCATGCTCCCCTCATCTCCAACCAGAACCCTCTTTAAACCTAAAACAAAACTGATTAGGCAGGCTTAGGAAACAGCCAAAGCTTCAAAGGATTAACCGCTAAAGCTTCCTGCTACCCTTGGAGAGATCAAACACTGGATGCTGTTAGCCCTACAGCAGCAGCAAATGGTACTAAATCTGCCGCAGCAATCAGGGGATTTCCGTGGCGGAGCAGGCTTGCAGGAGGAGCAGGGGCTGAGCTGTGAGATTACAATGACTAACCTGGATCTCTTGGCCAAGCCACCGCTCCGGGGCAACGAGACAACCGTGCAGAAGAACCTGGAAGGCACAAAGAACACGGGGAGGGTGGAAAAGTTCAGGTTGGGGTGTTGTAAAGGACAGGAGAAATGGTTCAAATTGTGGGGTGATGGCAGCAGTGGCTCAGAACTTGGGGATCACAATGTGGTGGCAGGAGGATGGGGCTCGGGCATGGCTGTAGATGGGCACCATCACCCCATGGCTGCAACATCCATCCCAGCCCCTGACTGCCATCCCTATCCCTGCCATCCATCCCTTCTGGGGCTAAACCCCAGTGAAATCACTGCAGGTGAAACCACCCGTAACAGGAAGGGTATCCAGCTGTGAGCTGAAACCAGCTGCAAGAGCAGGATACGGCTTCTGGGGGGAAATGCTGACTTAAGGACCGAAGATGGATTTGTTAACCCATGGGGGCAGGACACAGCCCTCTCCCATCGATAATTAAAAGCAAACCCCACTGAAAGCGATGGGGCTGCTGAAGAGCCCGCTGATACTGCAGCAAATTTAAGGCCAAAACATGGGGTTTTTTTCCGGTCTGCGCAAAAGCCCCCACGGAGCCGGGGGCGGGGAAAGGGGCCCCGCGGGGCGGACGCAGGCCCCGGCCCGAGCCCCGGCCCCTCCTCGCCGGGCGCTGCCCGCCTGACGCCTCCCTCGGCCGGGCGGCCATGGCGGCGGGGCGGCGGCGGCGCTGAGCGGCGCGGCCATGGCGGGTGCCGGCGCGGCCCATCCGCGCCTGGCGCTGGCTCTGGCCGCTCTGGCGGCGCTGGTCGCCGTCAAGTACTACCGGGACGCTGAGGCAGCCCGGCAGCAGGTACCGGGCAGGGCGGCGGGGCGGTGCTGAGGCCGCGCGGCCCCTCACGGAAGGAGGGAGGGTTGTGAGGGAGGGTTGAAATGGCGGGCGCCGCCGTCGTGAGGGAGCGGCGGGGGCGGTGGCGGGGCCCCCGGGGGTGAGGTGGCGGCTGCTGAGCCGATGGGAGCACCGCACACGGAGGGGAGTAATGGGCGAAGGGGCTTCAGGTGGCCACCGGTTGAGGTGAGCGCCGGGCATCGGTGGCCACTGGCTGTAAGGTAGCAGGGCTGAGGTGAGCGCGGGGATGAGGGGGGTGCCGGGGGTTGAGGGGACCGCCACACACAGTGGCCACTGGCGTTGAGGTGGCTCAGGTCACCGCCAGGTATTGGTGGCCGCTGAGGTGGCCATGGGGACCGAGGTGACCACAGAGGGGTGGTGGCTGCCGCTGGTTTGTGGTAGCCACAGGGCACTGGTGGCTTCAGCCTTGTGGTGCTCACAGAGCAGGAGCTTCACACCTCGTCTCGCCAGGTCCTTCCTGCCTGCCGTGTTCCCTGGAAAAGGCCCCAAACTCTCAAGTGTTTGTGGGGTTTTTCTCGCTAGAAACGTACTTTTTGTGTGCCCTGATGGATGCTGGGTTTGGCTGGAATTCTGTAACTCAGATGGCTGCTGTGTGCTTTGGAGAGGGCATGTCTCTGCTGGAGATCCTGCTTCCCAGGCTCTTTGCTTTGGCATCCTTCAAAGAGGTTTGTGGAAAAGAGCAGGCTTCTCGATATTTCTGTGGCGAAAAGACAAGTGTTTTTAAAGGAGGCCTCTTCCCTTTGTCTCTTCTTGCACTGCAGGAAGGGGAGAATGGCTCAAACCAGGTAAACAGAAGAGTTTGTCTGCAGGGACAGGAGGGTCGGGACAGTCCTGGCTGGGAGGACCCAGCCCTGCCTGGCAGAAGGCCAGGGCTCCAGGAGGTTTTTGTGTTCCAGAGCACAGGCAGCAGGCTGTGAGTGGGGGCTGCTGGAGGGAACAAAACATGACCAGAGCAAGGGGTTGGTTTGTCCTTCATTTTGCTTAAAACACGCATCCTGTCGCTTCCATAAGGATGTTTATGTAGCTAAACAAGGCACAGGCAGGTGGGGGAAGAAAACTCTCTGTGAAAAAGCCCAACTCTCCTCCCCTGCAGAGTCCAAGGAAGGTCGGTTTTACTCTGGCACAAAAGGGAAACTTTTTATTTCTTACAATCCCAGATTATAAAGAAAAAAAGAGAAAATCCACAAGCTCTGGAGCGCTTGCTTTGATGTGAATGCTATCAGAAAGGAAAAGGCCAAGCCCTGACATCTCGCTCCCCTTTTAAGCCCAGCTTTCATCATCCCTTTGGACTGGTGCGTGCTCTGGGAAGCCGTTGTTGGGCTCCTCCCTGGCTGGGGTCTCCCGGGCCAGCCGGGTGCTCCAGGGTGCCGGTGGGTCAGGCTGTGCCCGTGTTCATGCAGTGCTGTCGAGCAGGAATGAGTGTTTCCAAAGGATGTGTCCCGTGAGGCTGTGTGGAGCCATGTGCTGTCAGTGCTGCCTGGAGCTGGAGATGTGGCTGTTTTGCCCTGCAGGGACAGGGCAGTGGTGTCCATGAGCAGGAGGCTGTGCTTAGCCAGCTGCTGGCATGTGTCTGACCACAGAGCTGCCGTGTCTCTGGCCACTTGCTGTTGTAGAAGGACATGGAGCTGTTGGAGCAAGTCTGGAGTTGGGCTACAAGGTCAAGGGGGCTGGAGCACCTCCTGTATGGAGACAGGCTGAGAACACTGGGGCTGGTCAGCCTGGAGAAGAGAAGCTGCGTGGAGATCTCAGAGCACTTCCAGTGTCTGAAGGGGGCAACAAGGATGCTGGAGAGGGGCTCTTCATCAGGGACTGGAGTGATAGGACAAGGGATGACGGGTTCAAACTGAAACAGGGGAAGTTCAGGTTAGATATAAGGAAGAAGTTTTTTACTGTGAGGGTAGTGAGGCACTGGCACAGGGTGCTCAGAGGAGTGGTGAATGCTCCATCCCTGGCAGTGTTCATGGCCAGGTTGGACAGGGCTTGGAGGAACATGGTCGAGTGTGAGGCATGCCTGCCTCTGCAGGGGGTTGGAACTGGATGATCTTCAGTCCTTTCCAACCCAAACCATTCCATGATAATTATCTGATGGTTCTGCAGCTGGTGGGGGTTTATTGCTTCACCTGTGTGAAAGTGCAGGCTGAGGGGATGAGAAAGTGCTTTCAGTTCTTGCTTAAAAACTGATCTTTGGATGCTAACATCCAACACCCAAGCATCCATGTTGTCCTTCACATCCTGCTGTTTTAGATGCAGTCAGAGATGTTCTTCTCTGTGTGGGGGGTGTGACTGGTTCTTTTTCTGCTTTCAGCCCTGTTAAGCACTGATCGTGACTTTTTCCTACAGCAGCAGGCAGTCTAACCAACTACAAACTTTGTTGCTCATTTGCCTCCCATCCCTTGAGGTCCCTGTCTGTGAAGTGCAAAAAGAAGAGAGACTCTAAAAGATTCATCAGCAGGAAGTGGCTGATGTGCTGTAGAGACGACTGGGAAATGGAACATCTTTTCAGAGCTCAGTACACATCCAGGACAGGCTCCCCTGCAGAGGAGAAGCCATCATGCTCCAGGCCTGCTTCCCTGCTCTAGGAGCCCACTCTCAGTGAGCAATCACATGTGAGGTTAATGCATTCCATGCTGTGCACAAGCTTGCTCAAGAGGTTAGAGGGATACTGAAACCTGGCCCAAGGCTCCATGACATGACCCTGGCACCTGGCTGTTGGGGAAGTTGCTCAGGAAAATTATTATCGATTTACAGGGGTGGGCATCTCTGTTCATTTGAGGAACAAAGGCATATTATCTGGCCCCAGAAACATGGACAGTCCAGAGGATTGTTCCTGTATGTAGATAATCCTTCATTCCTTTTTTCAGCTGTACAGTTCCTGCACGCTCCCCTCCTTGTCTTTCCACAGCCATGTCTGCTTCCAGCTCTCTTGTTTTTATTCCAGGGTCTTTATTTCTGTCTGTCTCAGTCCTGAATCTGCCCTGGAAGGCTCTTAAGTGCTTTTGTTGCTTCAGTTGACAGGAGCAAAGCCTTCCAGGCTGCATTAGTGCTGCTTCAGGCTGGCAGGCAACAGATGGAGAATAAACTAGTTCAGGAGCTCTGGGGATGGTGGTGGTGCTGCAGGCAATAGAGAATAAACACCGTTAAACAGCAGAATACAGAGTATTTATCCTGCAGCTTTAGGCTTTTACAGGGGTGGCAGGGGAAGCTGTCCCAAATGATGGGTCACAGGGGATGTGCTGCAGGCTGTCTGCCAATGATGTGGCTTGTCTGACTTGCTCTATGTCTCTCTTTTCCTCTCACACCAACATGGAGCTCTCTTATTCTGCCTGTAGGTTGTCCCTTTCCCTTCAGTGCTCAGTGCTGCAGGGTAGAAATGACCAGAAGCATCTAAAGCCTTTCTGGAGCTGCTCCAGGGGAGACATTGCATTTCAGTGGTGTTTTCCACTGGATGAGCTCCCAGTGGACTTTGAAGAGAAGGAAACTGAGGCACAGCGTGGCTGGGGTCTTGCAGAAGGTTCTGGAGAAGCCCATGGGATTTGTGGCTCCCCAGTGTATGGCTGACTGAGTAGGCAGGAGGCAAAATGCTCCATCCAGTCCTGCAGCTGGAATTTTGGAGGGGAGCTTGACCCGAGCAGGGAATTGTGTGTGTGCCAGGGGAGGTGTGGCATGGAGCTCTGCACGGGTGTAAGTGACTTTCTGCAGTTCCAAGGGCTCCGTTCATTTCCTTTGTGATTTTGTGATGTAGACAGTCACGGCTTTGCCTTTGTTTCACTGCACATCACTTAATCACCGAATCACCATCTCCAGGTGCTCTCAATAGCTGCAGGTTTAGCACTGTCTGGAAAAAGTTGGCTTTTTTTCTGACAAAAGACTTCAAGGCTGCCTATGAGCAAACGATTCAGTTGGAATTACTTAGCCAGATGTAGTTTTAATATGCTCATGCCAGCAGTTCCTGGACACCAATCCCTATTGTAAATAGCACAAAATCCTGCCAAGGGGCGTTAATCTTTTGATTTAATGGCTGTGTTTGTGTGCTGGAAAGAATTTAAATTAACTCTGAAGCTGAGAGGGGCATGGGTGAATTTCTGCAAGAGGCTCGAATGAAATCTCACTTGCTTCTTCCTGAACTAGGAGCTGGCGCTGAAGTCTCTGGGAAGTGAGGGGCTGTTTCTCTTTTCTTCTCTGGACACAAACAACGATCTGTACCTCAGTCCTGAAGAGTTCAAGCCAATAGCTGAGAAGCTGACAGGTAGATATCTGTCTGCCCTGCAGAGCTCTCTGCACACTCCAATCAAAAGCCACAGATAATGCACCGAACTGGTTTTATTCATGTCTTTATTTTTTCAGGGCACTGTTTTGAGTCTTATTTACATGAAGGAAGGCTGCTGAGCTTTACAGAGGTCTGAAAAGGCTTAAGCACTAGACATATATCACTTCCACAAAGTAGAGGGGTTTGTAAGACAGAAGATCCCATTGCTAGGCTAGCAAAGAACAGAAGTTACTTTGTCTAGAGCTTAAAGGGGATTTGGGCTGGGTAAATGCAACAGATACAGCTCAGCCCAGGCAAGGCCAAAACTTAGTTAAGTGGCAGTGTTTCATCCATACCCTGGCTGAGGCATCTCTTCCAGATAGCAGTTTGTGAGTGATCCTGTTTGGAGGCTCTGTCAGCCTGTACATGGTGGTGCCACACAAGAAACAGTGTCATGATGATAATTTACAGTGCGTTCCCAAGACAGTTGTTTGCTTGTGCGTTAATTCATTGGGTAAAGCGTGTATTCTGACCCTTCAAGGTGAAGTGAGGCTGTTCAGCCAAACTATGGGGTTTAGAGAGTTGTCTGCTGAAAGGAGAGCTGTGCTTCATCTGGTTCCTGGGGTGTGTCCCGAATTCTGCTGCTGGATGAAGAGCTGGGAGACAACCAGTACTCCTGGATTTGCCAGGATAAATGTGTAATTACTTCACAATTGTTTAAAAGGGGAGGGAAGGGAAACAGCTGCCTAAATTTCTGTTCCTTTGTCTAGGGGTTGCTCCCGTCTCAGAATTTGAAGAGGAGGAGACGTCTGATACAAGCGGGGAGACATTATCCATCGTGGCTAAATTCCAGCCTTTGGTCATGGAAACAATGACAAAGAGCAAAGACGGTTTCTTGGGAGTAGGTGTCATGCAGGATGTGTATGGCCACAAATTCTGGTATAAACACATGCAAAGGGCTGGTAACATCACCAGCAATAAGTGGTAGGGTGGGGACATAGTCTAGCTCTAGGCCATGGGATTTGCTTTGATGAGCAAACTCGCTGCTTTCTGCAGCAGTTCATTGTTCTCAGCTCACTCGGTATCACTGTGCCCCACTTAATACACCCTCAAAGCAGACATTAGAGATAGATGTGGAGCTAAGTCCAGAAGTAGTGGTATGTGCTACTTTCCCCTCTCTCCCACTTCCTATTACTCACATGGTTAAAAGTTGACAGAACTATTTGGTGGTAGTTGGGGTGGTAGAAAGAATTTAAACCATTAGAATTCTTTTTCGTCTTCTCCAAAGCCTCCGTACATCCGTGAGCATGACTGCAGGATTGAAGAGGCTGGTCAAGGCTCTGACAGTATCTTCTGTTCACAGATTTCTCATGTTGCTCTGTCTGGGCTGAGGAACTGGACTGCCCCAGCAGCCCCTATGAGTGTGCTGCTTGCCAGGCAGTTTAAAGCCTTTCTTCCTCCAAAGAATAAACTGGATCTTGGGGATCCATGGTGGATAATTCCTAGTGAATTGAACATCTTCACTGGGTATCTTCCCAACAATAGATTTTACCCTCCGCCTCCCAAGGGCAAAGAGGTGAGATATGAAACTCAATTTCTATATACCTGAGAAGTAGTTTGTGAAAATATTCTGCCTTGTAGCCCAGATGAATCCCCAAAACCCCTGGAGGGACAAGGCTACTGCATTCTGTCTCCCTGGACTTCTAAAGGGAGCAAAAAAGCTGCAGCTTGCAGCCAGGAGGACTGTCTCCTAAATTGGAGGTAAAACTGAGAGCATGCAAAAGCGCTGGGTGTTTGTCAGGGCCAAATGCAGCTGATTTGAGTAACTCAGGCTGGGATGATGGGAACTTGGAAACAATGGGAAGAGCATAAAAAACATGGAAATGGATTAATTTTAAACCCAGTCTCTTGCTTTAGCTCCTTGTTTTGTGATGAGGTAGTCTCTGAGCTAATTTTTATAGCATAGCAGTTCTCTTGCCTTCCTGATCGGGTGGGGAGCTACTTTGGAGCTTCAGCTGGCCTGTGGTGAAGGAACTGTTCTAATTTTTGCTTTATGTTTCACTCTCTAGATCATCATCCACAAGCTTCTGAGCATGTTCCACCCACGCCCCTTTGTGAAAACCCGCTTTGCTCCTCAGGGAGCTGTGGCCTGCATCCAAGCCATCAGCACCTTCTACTACACCATCGCCTTCAGGTGAGGCCGTGGCCTGAGGTTAGAGGAAAGCTTCTGAATCTGTTCTGTATCTCAAGGGAGCAGAAAAGGCTGCTGTGAGCCTGTGGTAGAGAGTGTGTGTGTCACTGCATGTTGTGTTCCCAAGCAAGACCAGATGTGTCCTGGCTGGGAGGGAAGCAAAGCAGCTCAAGGAAGAGGGTGGTGTTCACAACCAGCTCTTGCCAATGTGTGATACTTTGCTGATGCCCATGCTCCCAGAGCCCCTGGTGGGGCAGGGACTGTTGCCCAGATGTAGGACATTGCCCTTGGTTTGGAGCTATCCCTGACTGAAAGGAGAGAGTCTGATTAGCAGGAAACGTGTTAGGTTGTGGTTTATGGGGGTGGGGGGTATGCCCTTCCAAGGGGGAGAGTCTAGGAAATTGTTCTCTTCCTGGGAGCATTACACACAGCTTATACTTGCCTGATCAAGCTGGAAAGGAGGCTGAAGGGGTGTTAGGCTGTTCTGTGTTTTAAGGAATGATAACATAATTTATCCTTCCTGGATGGATACTTACTGCCTAGTTCCAAAAGGCATCAGTACTGGAGATGATTGTGACCCCAGGGATCTGCTCCAGTCTTTTATCACTGTGTGACATGAAAAGCTTTTTGAGCTGAACCTCTCTGCCCCAATTTAGCTTCATAATTTCTGGTGCCTGGAGATAACTTTTCACTGCTGTCATCTTCTCTCTGCCCGGCACTGCAGCTCATGGGTCCCTTCTCATTTCAGGATCCACGCTGAGTTCCAGCTGAATGAGCCACCACACTTCCCCTTCTGGTTTTCCCCAGGCCAGTTCACAGGTCACATCATCCTCTCCAAGGATTCTTCCCATGTCCGAGAATTTAAGCTCTTTGTCCCTAACAACAGGTACAGCTGTTTCTCTTTCTGGTGCTGAACAGACTTGAGGGTTGTATAAATGAGGCCCAGTGGAACACAGGGGCTCTGGGATCCTGTCCTGTGTAGGGCTTGGGGCTGCGCACGGGGGAATGCTGGTTTGTTCTCTTTATGTGAAGGTATGAGTGCAGCAGCAGCCCTGTCCCTTGGGGTATGTGGGCATTCTGGCCTGTGCAGGGCAGGCTGAGCTTTGGGCAGCCTAGTTCTACAGTTTGCTTATCTGCTTTCCCCACTCATCCTTCACTGCTAGTGGTCATCACAGTCATCATGTCCTGTCCTCATCCATGTGTGTCTTGATGTCCTCCATCATGCCTCCACTGCCCTAGAGAGGGGCAGCATCCTCTTTGTTAGCAGCACTGCTGTGAGCACTGCTCCCCTTGACCAGCAGTTTCCAGCTGGGACAGGGACTCCTGCAATTGTCACATACCTGTTGTGACAATGTGGCTGCAGAAGGCTCCTTGTGTGTCTGTGATGGATGAGCTCACATTTTTCGGCCAAGTTCCTATAAAATCTGAGTGAATTGAGCTCTGCTGTTGCTTGTAAAACTGGCAAATGCATCTCTACCAGTCGCTGAGCATCCCTGACCCATTTCAGGGTCTGATTCAATCACCAGTTACTGTCCCTTGGTACTTGGAGAATGGGAGGGATGGGTAGGGTGTGGGGACCAGCCCCTGGCGATCCCAGTGCCTGGCTTAAAGCACTGTAGTCAAGCAAAGGCTGATGCTCTTACTTCAGCATATTTTTTGCCTGGTGTTTTACAGGTTGAGGTTTTGTGTGCAAAGCTTTGCACTAGCTCATTCCTGCTCTCTGGCAAGTAGCTGGAAGTGTTTCAGCTTCAAATCTCTTTACCCATGACAGCTGGAGTGAAAATTCTGTTATAACATTACCCTGGCGACTCAACCCCTATGGCTCTGTCAGCACATTTCTTACAGCAAGCAGACACTTGCATCTCTGCCAGCAACTTCTTACAAAAGCCTTTTGCTTCCAAAAAAAACCCACCACTTTTAAAAGTTCAGCAGGCTCAGAATGTGGAAGTTGAGTGTTGGGAAGGAAGGGGCAGCAAAGTCACCTCTTTCCTGTACTTTGGCAGTACTTAAAAGGTGTGAGCGTGTTTGCCCAGAACATTGAGTGGGTGCCTGGACCCTGATCCTGGGCTCCAGTGTTGCTGGTCTTGTGCAGGGAACAGTGATCTCCAAGGAGGCAGGGCCTCTGGGCTTTAATGCTGATCATGCAAGAGGAGCATTGGATGCTGTCATCTGTTTGGGGTTTGCCATACCCAACCTTATCCTTGGGTGACTCTGAACATCCCTGGTTCACCTTGCAGGTCTCTGAACGTTGATATGGAGTGGCTGTATGGAGCAAGTGAAAGCAGCAACATGGAGGTGGATATTGGATACCTGCCTCAGGTCTGTAGACACTCTCAGTCTTCCATATGCATGCAGCAGCTCAGCAGGGATTTATGCTGCCATGGCCATGAGCTGTATGACCTTAACTGTCCCTGTTCTTCAGAGCTTTCTCATGCATATTTCAATCTAATAGTATAATCTCTGTTGATCTGTGTGTGTCCTCTGCAGCTCTGTGGCTCCCTATTACCAGTTGTTGTGATACTGTAGTTTTCCCTTTGTGTGGGTTGAATCCTGCGCTCCTGGATACGTGTGCCACTTTCCAGCTTTACAGAGTTGTCTGAGATGAGGATCTGAACCCAGGCCCTGAGCCAGAGAGGGTGTATGAACAACAGTGTGTCTGAATTTAGAAACTGCATGAGGTTATTCCTCTATTTTGTGGTAATCCCAGCTCTTGTGACAGGAAACATGAGTCAGGATTTTAAATGCCTGAATTTAACAGTCCCATTTGGTCTTAAACTAGATCGATGCTTCTTTTTAATTGCCAAGAGCTGAGAAAACAGACTTGCAAAATCATTTGAGTTGTCCCAGAACGGGGAACTGGGGGAAGCTCCTGAACAGCTTTTGTATTGCTCCCTCTCGTGGTTAGCCACGAGCTGGGTAAGGGCTGTGCAGGAGATAGGAGCGAGAACATCAGACTAGCCCTGCGGAGCTGTGATTTGAAGGACCTGGTGTCCCACTGTCAGAAGTCTCCACTGGGGAAGTGGGAACACGGAGCAAACAAGTCTCGTGCAATTGCCATCTAAAGAGCACAGTCAGACAGTAACAGAAGGAAATGAAGTTGCTTTCCTGCTATTCTCCACTAAAAGACATCTGCAACTGGTGAAGTGCAGCTCCAGTAGACAACAGATGGAGCTGTATCTTCATTGGAAGCTGCACAGTCTTATTTTGCCTATTCATCCTGTCCTGGAATACAGATAAACCAGAAGTGGGATGTCTGCAATGTCCAGCTTTGCCTGTTTGTTTTCCTGCAGATGGAGCTTGAATCAACTGGACCTTCCATCCCCTCTGTGATCCATGATGAGAACGGAAATGTGATTGACAGTAGGGATCCCTCAGGGGAGCCCATCCAGTTTGTGTTTGAAGAGATAACCTGGCAGCAGGAAATACCCTGGGAAGAGGCAGCCCAGAAACTGGAAGTGGCCATGTATCCATTTAAGAAGGTGAGGAAGAGGGACCAGGCTCTTCCTTGGCATGTTTATTTGGGGCAGGTTGTCTTCACTGGGATGTCCAGTCACCTCGAGGACCAGCAGAAACCAGAGGCCACAGTCTAATCAGTATTCAGCATAGTGTGGGGGTCTCCTCCCAGCACTGTGTGTGCCACTGGATGGACTTCCAGTTTCCAGATGAGGGAGTACAGCATCTCTAAAAGGCCATTTTTGGTTGCACAGCAGCACAGGCAGGAGCAAAGCCTGATGTCATGTGTCTCAGGTTTGTAAATGTGGGCTCATCCTTCCTTCCTGTTATCACTAGCTGCCAGTGTGATTTCTGAGAGAGGCAGCTTACAAATGCTTTTCCTCTGGCATTACTTCTGCCACGTTGAGCTACCTTTGGACCAAGCTTTCCTTATCAGCAGAAAACACACAATCTGCCTGTGCCTCTGCATCCCACAGTGAGACACAAATTGATAGCATTGGGTGACCCAAACTATTTAACATGCCAGTAGCCTGTGGAGCAGATGGCTACTGCCTGTCACTGCTTCCTTGGCTGAAGGGACACGTTTCAATGGCTGCCTCCTTGTGCCTGAGCTTACAAATGTCTCTTTGAGCTGCCAAGATGTTAATAAAGTTCCCTTCATTTGAGTGATTGGAATAATCTCTGTGCAGGCTCCCTCACAGCCAGATTTTAGGCCTTTTCAGTAAGGTTTTGTAACAAAATACCTCACGGCCACATTTCCCAGGCTGCTGAGGGGAGTTTGCAGCCAGCCAGCTCGTAGTTGTACAGATGCTCTCTGCAGTGTGTGAACAAGGGGCTCTGCAGGTCCTGTAACAGCCCACATGCTCTGAGGGCCTTGCTGTAATCTCACCAGAGGATAAAGTTGTCCTGGGGGATACCACCACAGTTGTCATTTGCTTTCATCTGCAGAATCTACTGCAGGTTAAACTGTGTACTTTACCTGTGGGATGTAACAGGTCTGTTTCCTTCAGACCCTGCTTGCATCTGAGATGGGCTGTTCTGTGTCTTGTTTCTTAAGCTGTCTCTTTGCCTCCAGGTCTCCTATCTTCCCTTCACACAAGCTTTTGAGAGAGCGAAAGCAGAAAAGAAGTTGGTGCACTCGATCCTGCTGTGGGGTGCCCTGGACGACCAGTCCTGCTGAGGTGAGGACATTCCCAGTGTGGCTGGAGGAATGATGTGCCTCATTCAGGCTCTGAGGAGAGCTTGGGGTCAGAGAGCTGGTCATGAACCAGCAGTAAACATTGTGTTACTCATTTTGGCTCTGAAGATGCTGAATAAAAAAGGCTGGAGGTGGGGAATCATTGGGATCTTGGGTCCCCAGTGGCAGGATGAGATCTGTTTATGACAAGCCCTAGACAAACTCACCAATTCTTTGTCAAGGTGAATGCATGGGTCTGGTCTTTTTCCTTTCTCTTTCCCTCTCAGTCTGCTTGGTTAGAGGCAGCATCTGCAGGGTGAAAGGGACTCTGCTCTTGCATGTGGGAAACAGTCAGCTTTGGAAGTCTGTCACTCAAGGAGAAAAAAGCCAATGTGCTGGGTTGGGGGGAGCCTGAGCCAGCTGCCACAGCAGCCAGAGCTCTGGTGTCGTGGTGGCATTAAACATGGCACCAGCCAGCTGAGGAAACACAGCAAACCATTGTCTGCTTCTCCTGAGCCAGGTTCAGGGCGAACTCTCCGGGAGACCGTCCTGGAAAGTTCGCCCATCCTCACCCTGTTGAACGAGAGCTTCATCAGCAGCTGGTCACTGGTGAAGGAGCTGGAAGAGCTGCAGGTCAGTGTCACATCCACCTTCTTTGCAGCTGGTGCTGGTGAATGCAGATGGTGCCTGGCACGAGGGGGGAGCTCATGCCTGTGCCAGGGGGGGATTTCAGTTCCAAGCCCTCCCTGTCCTAGTGATCGCAGGGGGCAAGCAAGCACCAGATGGAGGCAGGTTAAGCAAATGGCACAAGGACTTCACTGTCATGGTGCCAGTTTTAAAAGCTAAACCAAATGCTTCACTGTAAGATAGCTCTGCCCAAAGCTATTTGTGCCATCAACAGACTGACTTCTCTATCACCCAGGGAGCAACCAAATACTGCGAACCTAGAGTCTTCCAATTGCACCTTTCCCCACTTGTGACCCTGTCTCTGGGCCTGTGCTGTCAGCTGGGATCAGTCATAGAGCTGGAGACTCTGGGAAATGCTTGGATCAGACTGTTGGTGTGCCTGGGAACTGCCAGTGATGGGTGATTTTGTTCTCTGGGGAGAATCTACAGCTGAAATGTGTGAGAGGGAGACTGGAGGAGTATCATAAAGCAGATGGTGCAAAAAGAACCAGTTACCACTGTCCTACAAAGCAGCTCTTTGGTCCTTCCCTTCCTCTTGTGTTCAGTGTACTCCTCCTGCACTGTTCTGCTAGTTTTGGTGTATGCAAACATCTTTCTTTGGGCTCCCTCCTCTCCTTACAGAACAACAGAGAAAATGAGTTCTACAGCAAGCTGGCTGACCTGCACCTGGAGAAATACAACTTCCCCGTGGAGATGATCATCTGCCTCCCTAATGGCACGGTGGTATGTTGGTTACTCCTTGTCCTGGGTTCAGCAGTAGCAGTCATGTTTCTCCTTCGTGGTAGCTGGTGCAGTGCTGTGTTTTGACTTCCAGCCTGGGAACAGTGCTGGTGATACCGATGGTTTCTGTTGTTGCTAAGTGATGTTTACCCTGACCAAGGACTTTGTGAGGCTCATGCTCTGCCAGGGAGGAGGGGAAGCCGGGAGGAAGCAGAGATGGGGCGCCTGGCCCAGGCTAGCCAAAGAGGTATTCCACACCACAGCACGTCATGCCCAGGGTGGGGGGTAACTGGGAGTTACCCAGAAGGACACAGGCTTCCGGGTGGGACTCGTTTCTTGGCCAGTGGTATCGTATTCTCTTCCCTTGTTATTTTCTCTTATCATTGTCATTGATAGTAGCGGTGGTGATTGTGTTAGCAGTGCTGATTTGTGTTGTACACTGGTTGCTGGACTGTTCTTGTCTCAACCCATGGGAGTTGCACTCTTTCAATCCTCCTCCCCGTTCCTCCTGGAGTGGGGAAGGGGAGAGCCCGGGGGGGGGGGGGGGGGCCTCAATTGCTCTCAGCCTGGCACCACTCACTGGGAGTGAGTGAACAAGCTGTGTGGCTAGGGTTTAAACCACGACACTCCTGCAGCTGAGCTTGGCTCCTCCCATTAGAGCATGTTCTCTTCAGGGTTGTCTGCAGACCCTGGAGTGAGTGTCCACTCCTGGAGTGAGTGTCCACTCCTGCAGCCATTCCCTGGCTCCTTGAGCCTTGCTGGGGCCATAGTCCCTCCCAGTGCTGTGCTGTCAGGGATGCTGTGGCAGACAGACAGCAACTCTATGAAAAAACCTGGAAGTGTCTATACAGAGACAGAACAATAGCAGCTCATTTGGGGGAACAATCAGACTTGAAACAAATGTCTGCCTGTGCTTCTTCACTGTCCCTGGTTGAAGTCAGCAACTTTTGGGAAGCCACTGTAGCTTTTTCCTGCACCCCCTGTTCCTTCTGCTGATTCTCTGCAGAAAATCTCTCCTCATCAGCACCTTCTAGCACATTTCTCTTTCTCTTCATTCCCCAGTTTGTCACAGCCATTAACAAGTCCACATGCTTCAGCTCTGCTCTGCTCCCCAGCAGCCCCCCACCTTGAGTTGGAAGAACAACAACTGGACTGTCTGCAGTGGAGGATCCTGCCAGGGCTAATCTGATCATACCCACATTTGCCAGATATTAGCTTGTGATACAGGCAGTGACCTCCTGCCATCTCTTTAGTGGGCTGCTGAGTGACCTCAGCTCAGTCAAGGGTGCTGTGGTCAGTGGCCACATGTCCCCCTTTCCCACCTTGGAAAGGGAGCAGAAAGGCCCTCAAAGCTGTAGGGCTGGTTTTGCAACTATGCTGCACTCAGCAGTGGCTTGGCTGGGCTGGCATCTCCCAGTCCTTACTTAGAGCCAGGTTTTACCCCTGCCTGATTTGTCTCAAATCACCTTCATCTTCTTAACCTAAGTGAGGGGTTAGCACTCTTGGTTGGGGAAACAAACAGACCATTGTCTTTCCCACATTGTTCTCTGACTGTAAAACACAAACCCTGAATCCTGGATGCTGAATAAGCATTTGCAAAGTATTAGAGATTCTTTAAGAGTTGTTCCAGTCTTGTCACTTGCATCCTGGCTAGAGGCCAAGACAGTGGATGGGGGGGTTGTTCTGGCCCTTAAATTCTTCTATCTGTTTTGTTTCCCAGATTCACCATATTAATGCAAACTACTTCCTGGACATTACTTCTATGAAGCCTGAAGATGTTGAAAGCAGCATCTTTAGTTTCTCAACCAATTTTGAAGACCCTTCAACTGCAACTTACCTCCAGTTCCTGAAGGAAGGACTGCAAAGAGCAAAGCCATACTTGCAGACCTAAAACCAAAGGCACCTGAATGCCCCACAGAGATGGACAAAGACTTCAGAGATCTACTTTGACTACAGAAATTCTTCCTTGTCTTTATGCCAGACACTGATGCTAAGATGCAGACCCAGGGCTGGGGCTTTGCTCTGGATGTTAGTTTGAGGCAGTTTCAAGTGATACCAGTTTACATAACCTGCCCTTCCGAGGTCAGGCAAACTGTGACAGGAGTGAGAACACTTGAATCTGTAACCATTCTTGGTGCATACTCCTTGGTTTGCCAACCACCTTCATGTTTTTCCAGACTCTGAGGTGAAAGTCCTGTACCAGCTCTAACCACACGTCACCCAGAAAGCCCTGACCCCAGGACTGGACTGTGTGGGATCCCGGAGAGCAGCATTGCCATTAGACCCAGCCCTTGTGGTGTGATGGTGCAGAACCCAGCGCAGGTGGGAAGCTCCCTCCTGGTAGCCAGTGGCCTACACACACACACCTCATGTCACATACCAGCTCTTCATGGCAGCATTTATGGACAGCTGTGGCCACCAGTGTGTGATGGGACTGTGCTGATCATGGGTAGATGTAAATGCAGGTGGAGCTGGAGCATGGGGCTCTGGCCTCCTCCCACCACTGCTGTGGTGGGAGAGTGGTCTTGTTTATTCAGGTTCTCTGTATCCAAGGGAGATGCTGAGGTTGGCACAGTAGAATGGAGACCATGGCCTTAGAAGTACGGTGCAGCTCAGAGGCATGGATTCATCATGCCTCTGGAGCAATAGGACAGGGGGTGATGGGTTTAAACTAAAACAGGGAAAGTTCAGGTTAGATGTAAGGAAGTTCTTTATGGTGAGGGTGGTGAGGCACTGGCACAGGCTGCCCAAAGAAGTGGTGAATGCTCCATCTCTGGCAGTGTTCAAGGCCAGGCTGGACAGAGCCTTGGGTGACATGGTCTAGTGTGAGGTGTCCCTGCCCATGGCAGGGGGTTGGAACTGGATGATCTTAAGGTCCTTTCCAACCCAGACCATTCTATGGTTCTGTGATTAACAGGGGGACATGGGGTCAGAGTCCTGCAGGATGTGCATTCCAGGCTGTGGGACACGGCAGTGAGCACTGCCCAGCCCCACTCCCAGGCCCCAGCTTTGGGAGCTTTGCTCAGAGGGCATTGGTTTCATGCTCTGTCCATGTTTCATTTGAGCTTCCAAGCCCCACTGAATGAGGAACCATGACATTCCCTTCAGGAACTGCTCCAGGAGTGTTAACTGGCTAAGAACTGAGCAGTTCTACAAGCCAGCAGCACTCATGGAAATTCCAGTAGTTTTCCAGAGAAATGCCTTGGACAGACTGCCATTTTCACGTACCTGTAACCACCCTGAGCAGTTGCTCCTGCTCCATACCAATGCCTTCTACAGAGTGAGCATAATCTGGACGAGGAAGGGTTAAATGAAACAGGTTTCAAAGCCTGTTCCTGTAGAGGTGAGGAGACAAAAGCATCTTCGGTAGATGGCTGCAGACAGCCATGGCTGGGGATGCTTTTTCTGCTCTCTTGAAGCACAGTTTTGTTGGACCAAGTCACACAGGGGGAGGGGGAGGGAAACCTTTGGGTGTTTTTTGGGTGGCTTTTTCGGGTTGTTTTCTTGTTCTGGGAGGAGCCCAGGGGTGAGGATCACCCACTCTGCCCCAGCCCTCCTGGCTGTACACTGGGCTGAGGTCGACCTCCCGGCTGAGCCAGCGTAGCTTCACTAATTGCTCCAGTGAGATGAATTCCCCTTGGGCTGTTTCTCAGTATCGGCATTCTAACTATGCATTACCTCTGCACTTTTACCCACTCCAGGGGCTGCAGTACCGACAGCCTGGGACTGGGCAGCATTGTTGGCTGCAGACAGTGCCACAGTCCCCGGGCAGCATTTGAGACCGAGCTCCTGTTGTCTGGTGGCCTCGTCCCCTGAGAGGACTCTGGCCCAAAGGAGCGAGTGCCTGTGCCCCCTGCTCCGCGTCCGTGTGCCCTCCTGGCTGCAACAGAGCTGCTCCTGCGGTCTTGTTGCCCGTTTCCCGAGCCCCTCGAAGCCGTGTCTGGTGCTTGTTGCCGGGGAAGGGAGGCTCCGTTCCGTTAGTGTGCAGGAGGGGCCGGAGGGAGCAGCGGCTGCACAGCCCGGGATGGCTCCTGTCTGTCGGGGCTTGGCAAACCGGGAGCTACGGCGGCTCCGAAGGGCGAGGGCAGCCCGGGAGTTGCGGGCGGGCCCCGGGCAGGAGCCGCTGACCCGCTCCGAGCTCCCCGTCTCTGTGTAACTCGAGTGCGCGTTCCCGATGGTACCGGCCGAGGCGCCGCTGCCCCCGCCCCTGCTGTGCTGGGTGACGCTCTGGCCTGAAACCCGCGGCGGGGCCAGGGCCGATGTTTGCCGGCGGGGGGCGGTGGGAGCGGCGCGGCTGCAGGTGCTGTCACACGTTAAACCCGTCCCACGAGCTCGGCCTCCCGCAGTCCAGTCCTTGCTCCGGGGGGGCGGGGGCGGGGATGCGGCGGGGGCGCCGGTTCCGCTGCGGGGTCCGGTGCATGCGCGGGGGGTGGCGGAAGTGCGAGGGGCGCGTTCTGGTTCCGGGTGATGGCGGCGGAGGGGTCGGGAGCGCAGGTACCGGCGGGGCGGAGGGAGGGGGGGAAGGAGCGGGACGGGCTCCGGCCCCGGGGTGAGGGGGGGGCACGGCCCGCAGCGAGTCGCTTGTGTGTTGCAGTGAGACCCGGCGGGAGCGGGGTAAGATGAGCCCGGCCCGCAGCACCCAGCGCTGAGCCCGCCCCGCGGCCGCCGCCAGCGCCGGAGATGGCCGCGGAGTCCGTAAGTGAAGGGCGGGCGCGGTTTGCGCAGCTCCGGCAGCGAGGGGCCTCGGTGGTGAACCGAGCGCTAGAGCCGGCTTGGAGCCCGCTTTGTCCCCGTGCGGAGCCTTGTGCTGCGCTGTCGCACTGCCACGGGGCGCTTCACCACCCGGACCCGGTGCAGAAGCACCCGCGGATCGCGCTGTCTGAAAACATCCCCCAGGGCTGTGCCCATCGGCCCCGGTTGGGAAAGGCATTGAGCAGACTCATCGCTTTGCTGTCAACAGCCACCCGACAGTGCTGCTGCTGTTAAGGAGCATGTGGAAGTGAGGCTGTCCCCTTAAATAAGCCTTTCTCCTGAGTTCGTTTGGCCCCTGGGCCCCTCCCGTGACGCTGGGTTTCTCTTCTGATCCCTTTTCGTCTGCTGTTTGGTGTCTGTCACTGACTGCTTTTAGTTGTCAGTCCTGGGAATGCTCCACCCGTGTTTAACTTGCCCCTTAGGAACTGGCTGACTCTCACTTGTGTTCAGCCAAAACAGAGTTTTATGAAATAAAGATCATGGTTATTAGCAAGTTCCCAATTCCGATCATCACTGAACAAATAAAAAAGAGAGCAGAGCCCCAAGCTGATTTTATAGGACAGTTTCCAATTTGACAAGATCTCAATAAGGGGAACTGACTTCAAACATTAATTCTATCACATGGGTTCTTGTAGACGATCCCCATCTGGCAGAACAAACCCCATGGCTCAGCACGCAGCGTTGTCAGGAGAATCGGGTCAAACCTCCCTTTAAAGCCCTGTCCCAGAGCAACCTTTGAGGTAAGAACTCATCAGGGATATGGTGGTCTGGGCACTGCACTGTCGTGTGGTGCTGCTGGTGGCTGTAGAGCTGCAGGATCATGAATGCTCAGATTCCTTAATTTCTTTTTAATTCTCTTCTTGTGAAGTGGTTGTTGGCAGCAGAAGGTGCCTGCTCAAGTGCTGTCTGTTTACTGGGTTAGCAAGCTGGAGGGGACAGAAGTATTGAGCTGCTGAACCAGAGCTTTGTTGTGTGACCTCCAGCAGCCACGTGCCCTCTGGGCCTGTGCTGCAAAACAAAAAGCGTTTCTGGAAGCACGTCCCTGTTTGAGCTCAAGGGCAGCGCTGGGACTTGTAGAGGCACGGTGTTGCACATGGGCCTTGGCAGTGTGCTCAGCTGGATCAAGTGTCCCTTTGCTGCCTTGCAGCTCAGGCTTGGAGAGCACAGTAACATACCACACACCCAGGAGCCTGCAGGAGCCAAAGATGATGTCTCCCTCAGCCAAATGGTGGTGTTGTCACACATCTACACGTGCAGCTGCCAGCCTGGACAGAGGGGAGGCTCTGACAACCCGTGCAGCACATCTGGAGATAGGAGATAGGGTCACCATCTTCTTAATGTAACTTCCTTCTTTTTAGGTTCTACCTAATGTCTCAGAGCTCTATTTAAATGACGTCCCTCCAGTCCCCACCTTGGCAGATATTGTGTGGATAGCGGCAGATGATGAGGAAACATACGCCAGAGTCAGGTTGGGTTCCTCTTTGTGTCTGCTGGTCCTTACTTCTATATGCTGGTTTATTTCTCACAGCATAGGTCTGACATTGATTAAATGACTGCAGCTTTCAGCCCTCTCAAGGTCTGATGTGGTGCCTGTTGAAAGACATTTTTCCCAATGATGGAGATGGAGAAAAACCAAATTGGGCAAAGGATGCTGGGAGGAATTCCTGTAGGCAGTGCTAGGAGCCTGCGTCATGCCATGTTTTACCTACTGATAGAGCTGCTTAGAGCAGCCCCCTTAATCTGTGTTAGATTCTGGTTAGAAAGTTGGTAACTTTCTGGTTAAAAAATTGAAGAGTTGAGTTCCCCTGGGATTGAAATGTTCTGGCCCTAGGAGTCTGGTTCTGGTCAGCTGAACTTTTGTACTTAAAGCAGGGCAATAGTAACAGGTATCTTGTGAAAGACAAACAGACTTTGAAGTCAGAGGTAAAGTTAATCAGTAAGTGATGTTCCCTCATGCAGCCAGCACGCTGTCTGGCATGGAAACACAGCTACCAGGAGAGAACTGACTTGAAACTGTGTGCGCACGCCCCAACTTTTGTCCCTGTGTCCTCCCAGCAGATCTTGTGTCATGATACCTGTATTCCTTATAATTTCCTATGGTTTCACATTGCTTGTAATGCAGAGAGCACATACAGTGGCACGCACAGCACAGTGGCACAGTAATTCATTGTGTTGAAGTCTTCTGCTGTCCTGAGGTAGAGGCAGAGCTTTGCCACATTATTGTCATGGAGGGGTCTGGGCCTTGTAAATGACCAATGGGGTTTTGTCCTGTAGAAGCGACACTCGCCCGCTGAAGCACAAGTGGAAGCCGAGTCCCTTCACTGTTATACAGCGAAATGCTTCAGTCCCCAACCTGAGGAGGCAGGAGGAGAAGCTGCTCGCCTTGAAGAAACCTGGTTTACCAGCACTGAGCCGAACAACAGAGCTCCAGGATGAGCTGAGTCACCTTCGGAGTCAGATAGCTAAAATAGTCGCTGCAGAGTCAGGTAGGAACATCATGCACTTTGGTTTGTTGAGTGAGAAGGGTTGACTTAGTGAACCATGTTATTTCCCCATGCTGACCAGACCTGCAGGTTGTTTTTCCAGCAGAGCTGTGGATGCTGGTCGTGGGATGCCACCTTTGGTGTCAGCTCTGCGCTGGTTCTGTGTTCAGATGTTTGCATCTGTTTCATTGGAGGATTCCAGCTTGTTTTGTGAGATATAACAATTGCTGCTTTGTGACTGCATTTGCTGTGGAGGCTGGGGCATCTTGAGTATCTCAATTCATGAAAACATTTGGTTTATTCTTGCCATTCCTGCTGCAAGCTGGCCATGAGCAGGAGAGATATGTCTTGATTTGGGTAGGAGGGAGATGTCAGTGTTTGTTTCTGGTATGAAAGTGGCGGTTCCATTTCTGTGGCACAGAAGTGTTTGGGGAAAAGCTGATTTATTTACAGCTGAGCTGGTTGATGTATTTCCTTTAGTAAAATTGTATGCAGTTAAAAGCCATGTTTTAGCCATAAAGCTGGCTGTGAAGAAAGGCTTTTTACTTCTTTTCCTTTCATGGTTTTTGCTGTATACTCAGCTCAGAAAATACAATGATATTTGGTAAGATCCACATCCAAGTGGTTCTACATGTCTTTGCTTTTACAGTGGCTGGTCCAGAGTATGGAAACTAGTATGAGAGAAATACCTTGGTATCCATTTATGAAGTATTCAGAGGCAGAGATGTTGCTCTCCCCACTCAAAAACTACTGAACAGCTTTGCAAACTAAAGGAATTCAGTCCTCCTTGAGCACAGTTTTTCCAAAGAGCTGCATTTCTTCCCTGCAGAGCACTCTTGCCAATAACCAAGGCAGCAGCTGTGTTGTTGCTGCTTCCCAGAGGAGAAGGAGCTCCTCTAATTCTTCCCATTGCTTAAAAAACCCAAAAAAACAACCCAACAACAACAAAAGGGGATTGTGCCACACTTGAAGTGATACCAGGCAGGTGAATTCCTGTTTATGGTGGGTAATAGTGGCTGATGAAACCTTGCTTATCGTCCATCTGAGAGCAAGTGATGTTTTTCATTCCCAGATGGCTGGTTTGCGCTGTGCAGCGTGCAGAGACCAAACCTCTGGTAGTTGCCTGATGATTGGAGCCCCAAGCTGCAGCTTGCAGCTTTAATGACAGCTTATATTTAACCCAGCTATCTGCGACCCATCAGTGCATTTGAACAGGAAATAGGGTTGTGGTGTTTGATTTAGTTCACATGCTGGTTTCTACATGGCAGATTTGGACTGGGGCTTTGTTCACCTCAGTCAATGGACTCCAAGAATCCACTTGACATCAGTAATGTAAATGCTTAGGCAACCAGATGAGAACACATGAGATGCATTTAGCTGGGGTGCAGGGTTGTATTTAGATGAGATGAGGTGCTTCTGATGATCTTCGTCGCACTTTTGTAGTTGTTGTATGCACACACAGAGAGCACCACCTCCTTGTGCTGGTGTTTCTTGTCATCTTTGCTCCTCTCCCAGGACACTGGATCCTGACACACCACTTGCCTCCACTGGTACAGTGGCACATGAGATTGAGGCCAGTCTGGGCCTGAGGGAGATGCATTACCCTCAGCTCTGCAGGGAGCAAGCACAAAACAAGGCATCACAAATGTCCCTTACAGACAGGCTGCACGTGTCCTCTTTCTTTATGCAAGATCAGAGGAACAGCTGAATTGGAATAAAGAACAGGGGAAATTCCGTGTTTTCCTTCTAAGTGTTGTCTCAGCTCTACACTTACGGTGTGCTAGAAAAGTCTGGGTTAATTCAAGGAGAGTAATAATGAGGGAAATTTGAGATCCAGATGGGAGAAAAATGATTTAATCATTTAATACCTTTCTCTCTCCCTCTCCACTCAGCCATGGGCCTGGCTGTTACCAGCTGGCATTTGAGAACAGTTCCTATTGACTTCATGTCCTTTAAGTCAATAACAGGGAGCTGTGATGTAGGGCCCTGCTGTGACTTGTAATCTGATGAAGGAGATAACTGTTTAGCAGACTTATTTTGGAAAGATTGATGTCAACAAAGAAATACTGTGCAATCTGCTTTGTTATATACTGTTAGAGAAACCCCTGTGTTGGAAAATGGTAACTATCTACAGGTTTGCTCTGAGGCCAAGGGCATTAGTGCTTCAAGGTGCAGTTTGTTTTCAGTACAGGAAGGGTCTTTCACAGTCTTTGCACACTAAATGCATTTCTGAGGGTTTGGTTGTTTCCCTTAATGTTTTACACTGGAAATACTGAACTCATTTTCACTTAGCACTTGGAATTTACACAGTTGTTGATCCCCTCACTGTGTTTTAAAGTGTGAGCAAATCAATCCCATCTTCCCTGCAGAACCAGGGGGATGCTATTCTCATTGTACAGATGGTGATGGAAAGCAGAACAGGTCAAAATGCCTGCAGTGACAGAGTGAATCACTGTGACTGTCTAGTGTAAAATGCTGGAGGTCCTGAACCAGCTCTGCATTCTCACCAGGCAGGATGGTTATGGGGGGAAGGAGTGTGAAAGGAACAGCAAGGCAAGAAGTTCTCATGGTGCTGAAGAAAAACAGGAGAAAAGTTAAAACAACTGAGACCTGCGTTCTTCTGCAGGATCCTGCTGGGACCTGGAGCAGCAGCTCCATCTCTGTTCCTTACCTGTAAAACCACTGTGAGTTAGCATGGCCTGGCAGCAGGAATGGGGTGCAGTGGGGGAACTGGAGGAGTGATCTGCTGGTGGGCATGATAGGAATAGAGATACATGAGGGGGGTGGTGAGATGAAAGGTATTGGAGGTGTTGCGTTGGAATGTGGTGGTGTAGGAAGCAGAGTCGACATGGAGGGGATCAGAGAATAGGATGACTTTTTTCTCTCATATCTTGGCTGATGATGCTTCTTGGTTTGTGTTCTGTTTGCCATGAGTTGCTCTATCCACCTGTATTGTTTTCTTTTTCAGCTTCTGCTTCATTCACACCAGATTTACTGTCTCCAGGAAGTTCAAATGCATCTTCTCCTCTACCTTGTTTCGGACCCTCTTTCCAGTCTACAACCTCCTTTGTCATTAGTGACATCACGGAGGAGGAGGCAGAGCTGGAGAGCCCCGAGCTCCCGTCCGTGTCCCTGCTCTGCTCCACAGCCTCCGAGTGCTGCAAAGCAGAGTCAAAGGATCCTGATGAGGAGGATTCTGTGTCTCTGTCCAAGGCCAGCAGTTTCGCAGACATGATGGGCATCCTCAAAGACATTCATAGGATGAAACAAAGCAAAGACTTGTAAGTGCTTCCTGAACACCCATGATTTTATCTTCTTTTCTTTTCTTCCTGCCTGTCCAATCACTTCAGAGGCTGGATGCTGCATTCCCTGTTCCTTGGTGCTGCTCTGTGAGTCACAGTGGGAAAATTCCTCTTTATAGCAGAACGTGGTAGCGTGTGTCAGGGTTTGGGGTTTTTTAATGGTGGCTTTACCTGCCTCAATAGAAAGCAGTGGAGGGGAACCTGCAGCAGTAAGCACAATATTTGCCTGTTCCAGCTTGTTTACCTACACTAAAGGAGGCCCATGTGGATCAGCAGCCTGCTTTGCTTGCAGTGCTTCCAGGGGCTGGTGCTTACAGCATCCTGGAGGCCTGGTTAGCATCCCTGGAAGCTCAGCAGCTTTTTATCACATACAGGAATTAATACATGGAGCTTCTCAGCTTTTGCATCTGGCCCAGCTTTGAGCTTTGGGCAGGGTTTTGCTTGTCTCATGATGAGGCAAGGTTCTGCCCAGCTGATAGAACAGCTTTAACATCAGCTCTGCTGCTTTTGCTTTAGTGTGAGATCACAGTGAGGAAGTTCAGTTCCCCCATTTTCCAGCTTGAATCCAGTCATTAGGTTGTGTCATGTTCCTGCATTGTGTGATGCCAGGATATCTTTGCTTAATTCAGTTCAAAAGAAATTAAATTCTCAGCACTGAAATAAGTGATGGAGTCAAAGGAGGGAAATGTGTTCAGCTTTCCTAGGTGTCAAAGATTACTTGAAGCTTGAACACTCACTCGCTTTATATAAATGCCTGTAGTCTCTCCTGGGGGTGAGTAGGACTCATGGACCAACAGATGTGTTGCTCCTCTTCCTTCTCCTTTTGTGGGGTGCTGCTGGGTGCCAGGTGAACAGGGAAGTGTGCATTATTCAGGGGCAAAACCCCCCTTGTACAGATCCTGTTGCAAAGCCAGTGAGCCTGAGCTGGGTCACGCTGCTGCAGCTGCCTTAGGAACACCTCAACACAAGAGTTTGAGACTGTTCCTGCTGGAGCAGAACTGCTGTCCCCTCAGCTGCTTCTCCACCTCAGCCTCTAACTTGCTTCCTGCATTCAGCAGTGACATTTTAGGGTATGGTTATTGTAGCTTAAGGAAAGCTGTTTGACAAATCACAGGCAGCTGAAAAATTACCTTAAATAAATCCTAAATCCCTGATGTTCCTCACTTGATGAGCATTAATTCCTAGACCCCATTCCCTGGAGCTGATGCTGAGGAATGAGCAGCCCTGTGCTCGCTCTGTGACGTGCAGTTCTGCTCATGTAGCACTTGTTGCACTTAAAGAGTGTGTGATGCTTTTAAGTAGGTGAAGGTACCAAATGATGCTTAATGAGATAAGTACACAGGCTTCTCTGATACTCCTGTTTAAGACTCGGTACTTAAACACAACCCTGGGAGCTCCAGGAATGAGTGAGAAGCATTTGCAGAACTGTGCAAGAGGCAAGATGCTTTGGTAACAGAACACTACAGGAGAACACATGTGCAGTAGCTAAGCGAAGGGAAATGTGTACCAGTCCTCCTTCAAAATACATATAAATACCCATCTTTAATTAGGAGAGCACCTAGCCATTGTATAGCTATCCATTGTGTATGAAAAAGAAGAAATCCTTGCAGGACTTCACCTCCAACACCACTTGCAGATTCCTGTAGAGGATATGTTGCTGTAAATAATGAAGTTTTATTTCACTTACTTGTTATTAACACAGTTGAATAAAAATTATAAAGAGCTTCAGTGCTGAGCTTTTGATCCACAGAATGAGCTCCAGCTTTTCTAAGCCAGCAGGAAAGGTGACTGCTTTTAAGTTTTAAATGCTTTTTGCATCTCCTCCGCTTGGGCAAAAGCTAATACAGAATGGTTTGGGTTGGAAAGGACCTTAAGAGCATCCAGTTCCAACCCCCTGCCACTGGCAGGGATGCCTCACACTAGACCATGTCTCCCAAGGCTCTGTGCAGCCTGGCCTTGAACACTGCCAGGGATGGGGCAGCCACAGCTTCTCTGGGCACCCTGTGCCAGCGCCTCAGCACCCTCACAGGGAAGAGCTTCTGCCTTAGATGTAACCTGAACTTGCCCAGTTTTCAGTTTAAACCCATGACAAAGGCTGCAGAAAGATACTTAAGACTCTCAAGCCAGAGCTGTAAAGCATCGGGCTGGCACTTCTCTTGGCTGACACGCTGTGCTTTTGTCTTCCAAGCAGAAACCGAACGTCTCTGAAGGAGGAGGACCCGGCGGTTCTCATCGCAGAAGTTCTGAGAAGAAAATTTGCCCTCAAGGATGAAGATCTGGCCCTGAAGGAGAAGTGATGCTCCTGGCATTAAACTCTGCAAGCGTTACTGCTCCCACAGTATTTTCCACAGTAGCTGCCTTCCTAAGGATGGAGCCTTTTGCCTCTTTTGTCAATGAGAAATGGTTTCTGCACTGGACCCTGACTTAGGAAAGACCCTTTGGATTTGGTGTGTTTTCCATGTATTGTTACATTTAAGACAAACCTTTTTAAGAAGATGGAAATTCTTTTCCACCTGTATTTTGATGTTGATTATTGCTGAGGATCTTCTAGAGTGAAACACGTGCTGCTGGATGATGTTCTTCCCACCTACAGTTTTCCTTAGGTTCACATTAAGCATTAGCTTGTACCGGCCTCGTCCCAGTGTGACCAGTTACCATTTCCAGTATAAAGGAATGCAAAGAGCCCGTTCTGTCGCTTGTTCTGAGCATGGTACAGAGCTACTGAGAATAAGCTACCCAGCGCTTCCAGGCCCTCAGTGTTTAGGAGGTGGTTAAATGACAGCAGCAGAAGTTGTCCTCCGGGTACCTGTGTCTGCCCCATGGCAGGATGAACCCATGGGCATTGATCAAATCACCCGGTCCCACCGAAGGGCCACGGGGTGGTTTTAGGCTGCCCTGGGTATTTCCAAGTAAGTTACCCCACAACTGCATGACAGAATGGCCTTCATTTCTTGCCAGTAATTTAATGTTTCATTACTAGTCCTTGTATTCAGATAATGTACTTCATTTAGCACTCAGAAGGTCTATTTATTGCTAAGAACCAAGCACCTGCCACAAGAGCTGTCACTGAGGAAGGGGATGAAGGAGCTTGGCATTGCCTGTGGCTACACTTCTCACTGACTGAAGAGCTTTCCTTCAGCTACACCTCTGCAGTGTTCTCATGGCTGTATTTAAAGGATGTTGGATTTTATTCCTTTATATAAAATGGAGCCTTAATAAGACAATGGCTGTCCTTGATATTGTTAATGCATGTGTCCAAACATGTCAGCGGGGGCGTTTGTATCTTGGGCAGGCTGGGGAGTGACAGTGACAGAGTTCAGCTGCTGCAGCCCAGGTGGGTGCTGGTGGTGCTGGAGATGAGCACACTCAGATGCCAAAGCCTTTGTTAATGCACCGGCCCTCAGCCCTGGAACAATTAACTCCTCATCCCCACCTTAAAAGCAAAAGAGGCCTGTACCTGCCTCTGGCCAGCAGGAGCAGGAGTAGCAGGTAAGACTTCATCGGTTTCTTAGGGAGCTGATACAACTCCTCCCCCTCAGATGTGGGCCAAGAGCCAGCAGATGATGTGACCCTTCTCCCTGTCCCAGTATAAGGGTTTGATGGCAATACACCTGCCTGTGGATAAGATGGAGCTGTAACCAAGAATTCCTGGTTCCTAGGAGCCTGCTCCATGTGCAGACTGGATATACAAGTGTATCAGCACAATTCACTTCTGAGCTATGGCATAACTCTTGTTCGCTCTATTGTACATCATAATTATTGTACATTAATCTGGCCCGAGGGGAAAGTGAAGCTGCCTTAAAAGGTGCCATTTGCAGTGGTAAAGGAGGACATACCTGACATTTAAAAAGAAAGAACAAAAGGTGGCTGCTGCTGCCAGGACAGGCTGTTCTGCAGCCTGATGGTGCTCACAAATGGACCCTGCTGCTCGTGACCCCGGGGTTTTGGAGCAGCTGGTCTCTGCACTTTAAAACAGGTAACATCTAAAGTAGCCCATCCAAAAGCAGGGGGTTATGTTGAACGTGCAGCATACAGGATGTGCATACAGGATGTTCCACTGTTACTGAGACTGCAACTGCCACAAGCAGTGACACCAGCACAGACCCATTGTATTGCCCAAGCCCTCACTGCTCCCCACAGCAAGAGCTGGAGGCCATAACCCATTAGGGGCAGCCCCACTGCACCAAGCTGCATCCCACCTGCACAGGAGCTCCCAGCCCCACGCTGGCACTGTTCACACTCGGGTACACCGTGACAATTCCTCCTCTTTGCCACAACTTCACTCTGAAACTCGCCTCAGGCACCCGGGCTGTAACCAGGAGTCAAACACTCAAACCACTGCACACACAGAGTGCTTCCAAGTTCTACCTTTATTAAAGCATAATCTCAGTGCACAGAGGGGTCCTGCCTGATGCACGGGGCTGCTGCAGGTGCTGCCTAAGCCACACTCACAGAAGCAGCAGGGACACCTGCCCAGTGCTGACAAACAAAACGCTTTCCAGAGGCTGCCCAGCCCGTTCCAGGGCTCGTGTCAGTGCTTGATCACTCTGCCCCCCTCCGAATCCTGCGTGAACAGCAGCTCATAGCACAGCTCCGGCTCCTGCTCCCCTTCGCTCCAGCTCCATCCTGCAGCGCCGCTGGAACAGCCCTTGGAGGGAGAGCAGGGGAGCTGCCTGCACGGAGATGGGACCTCCCAGTGAGCGATTACCCTGTTCCCCTCCGAGTCCTGGGTGAAGAGCTCCCTGCAGGGACTGTCCCATCCCGCCTCGGCTGAAGCAGCACCCGTGTTCTGGCTGCGCTCTCGCAGGGGCCACGCTCTACCTGGTCCCTGCGGAGCCGGATGAAAGCCGGGAGCCCCGGTCCTGCCACTGATGACAGCGGGGTTTCTGTTCCCAGTAAAATCACTTAAAGCATTAACACTGCTCCCTTGCTGTGCTTTCTTATTCTGCTCTGCACCAAGTCTCCAGTGGAAGTCAAGTCCGGCCTTTGCCTCCTCAGGGGGTTCCTGGCCCTCTGGTTTGCATCCCCTGCTGCTGCTGGATGAAGCTGCTTCTCCAGCCACCAACTGGGCTTTGTGTGTGTGAGGGATGAGCTGGGTGCCCTCTGAACAGCGCACGAGGCCGGAGCAGCAGCGACCCTCTCCTGCCCCACTGGAGGCCTCCACCTGTGGCTCTGTGACAGGATCTGCACAACACTGGGCTGTAACCGGTGCTGTCCCCTCCTCGCCTCGGAAGGGCGGTTGGTGCTGGGCTCCTTCCATCCGTGGCAAAGCCAAGATCTTCACAGGGCAGGCAGCCACAGAAATACCTTTTCCTTTCCAGTCCTTATGCGGGATGGAAGGAGGCGGCCTGCAGTTTTCCTTGTCTGTTTCATCTGAAAACAAGAAAGAATCAGGTAAAACCCGAGCTCATTGCTCGGGGCCAGTTGCTACCATTCCTTGATGCTCGGCACAGAGCTGCCACTTGTGTTCTCGAGGCCAGGCTGGTGCTGCCACCACCTCCCTGTGGGCTGCTGCAGGTGAACGGCAGCCTCAACCACTGGAGGAGGTGGAGTTGGCCACCTTCCCAGCGGTGGGATGCTCCAGTCCCTCCCGTCTGCATGCAGGCAGCTCCCTCCTGACATTCCCTTCGGAAGCAGCAGCTCAGGAGTTACCAAAACAGCCCCAAAACACAGAACTTCACAGTGAAACTCTGACAGCTTTGGTTGCCTGATGAAGGTACCAAGTCCCATGTTTCCTTCTGAAACCCTTCCATATGAAGTCTAATACAGTATATCTGTCAAGATACACTATATAAATACTGATAAATCTCTCAGTATAAGTGAGGTCATTCTCACTTCAGGACAAGCTAAAAGAACAATGAGCAAAAAAACCCCACAACAATAAGAACCACTCCGACAGACCAGGCAGGAGCGTGCAATGAAGCCAAAGGCACACAGTGAATAAGTAAAGGCACTGGACTGAGGGAATCCAACAAAAAAAGGGAGAGGAAAGCACACAACACGTTCAAAAGGAGCAGGGATATTCCCGTTCCCCTGTGATTCCTTCACTGGTTCAGCCAGGATTAAACACCGTTCTTTAGAAAAGGCTTTGTCCAACCCCTCATAAACCCTTTCCTCACTCACCTCCAGCAGCAACGCTCTTCCAAGGGCACTTAACCAGCAGTTTAGGGCTGCTGTTGTTCGGAACAAACCTGGCATGAACCCCCCACCACAGCCCAAGCAGCGTTCCCAGCTGGAGCATCCTTCATGTGATGCCATCAGGAACCCAGAAGGGAACGCTTTCACCTGGACACGTGTCAGTGCTGGGGCTGAATCAACCTTCCCAACGCTCCAATGAGAACTCCGGTGTTGGGAGCCAAGCCTGGGGCTGTGCTTAGTGCTCAGGTTGCTCCCCAGTGAAGCCTGGCTGTGACTGCTCTCACTTACGCTTTAACCTAACACTGGAAAAGGTGCCTGCATTCAGCTCAACCATCGCAATAAAACCCTTTGGGGATGCAACCCTTTAACCTTTGCTGTCCTTGCCACAAAACGCACTTTGCTGCCCAGCCAAGCTGCCGAGGGCACAGCGAGGAGGGGTTCCCACTACAGCCCGAGGCTGCTGTCCCCCAGGGCCACACGCAGGTACCTGTTCTGCTGAAGAAGGACGAGATCCTGGTTTGCTTCGTGCGCGGCCGAGAGCCTCTGCTCTGTGCGGAAGCAGCGGAGCGGCATCTCCTTGCCAGGACCCGCAGAGGTGCTGTGGGGTTGGCTCCGAGGGGCTGCGTGTGCAAAGGACCAGGTGAATGCGCGCTGCTGGAACCAGCAAATCCTCTCCTCCGGCGCTGCGGGGCAATCCCCGCCTTTGTTAAACGCTTCAGCTCCGCCTGCGGGAAGGGGCCCCTGGGGTCACCTCGCCCAAGCCCCAGCAGGGTCACGGAGCAGGGTGCTCAGCACCACGGCCGCAGCCCGTCCAAGCAGGGTGCTCAGCACCACGGCCGCAGCCCGTTCACGCAGGATGCTCAGCACCACGGCCGCAGCCCGTCCAAGCAGGGTGCTCAGCACCACGGCCGCAGCTGCTCAGCACCGCGGCCGCAGCCCGTCCAAGCAGGATGCTCAGCACCACGGCCGCAGCCCGTTCACGCAGGATGCTCAGCACCGCGGCCGCAGCCCGTCCAAGCAGGGTGCTCAGCACCACGGCCGCAGCCCGTCCAAGCAGGATGCTCAGCACCACGGCCGCAGCCCGTCCAAGCAGGGTGCTCAGCACCACGGCCGCAGCCCGTCCAAGCAGGGTGCTCAGCACCGCGGCCGCAGCCCGTCCAAGCAGGATGCTCAGCACCACGGCCGCAGCCCGCTCCTGGCAGGATGCTCAGCACCGCGGCCGCAGCCCGTCCAAGCAGGATGCTCAGCACCACGGCCGCAGCCCGTTCACGCAGGATGCTCAGCACCGCGGCCGCAGCCCGTCCAAGCAGGGTGCTCAGCACCGCGGCCGCAGCCCGTCCAAGCAGGATGCTCAGCACCATGGCCTCAGCCCGCTCCCACCGCGCTCTGCTGCCCGCCCCGCGCCCTCCCCACAGCTCCGCACCCCCGACCCTCCCCTCCCTCTGCCGCTCCTGCCCCCAGGACCCGGTGCCCCCCCCCCGCCGGGCCGGGCCCCACCTGCTCCGCACCGCGCTTCATCCCGGCCGTGTCCAGCCACACATCGCAGCCCCCGGCCGGGCCGGCCCCACACCGCCCGCGATCCATGCCCGGGCTGGTGGACACTGAGGTACCGGGGGTCAGAGCCCGGCGCCGGTGGCGGGCGGGAGCCCAGGCTTGGCTGAGGTACCGGGGGTCAGAGCCCGGCGCCGGTTCAGGGCCCTGCGGGCACGGGCGGCTCCGCTCAGCGCCCAGAGCCATAGGAGGGGCCTGAGCCGGTAACAAATAAACTCGCTCCTTTGTCTGCGGTCTGCTCCCGTGGGCAGGATCCCACCGCTGCCGGCAGCGAGCAATGGGGGGATCTGCTCACCTCTTGCTTTGGCACCAGCGCACCGCTGTGGCAGGGCTGCAGCGCCAAGGTCATTTCATTCATAAGATTATATATGGGTAGATATAAAATATTCTAGATCTAGCATAAGATTATTTCATTTAGAAAAAGGACATGGAACTGTTGGAACAAGTCCAGAGGAGGCCATGAGGATGCTCAGGGGCTGGAGCACCTCCTGTATGGAGACAGGCTGAGAGAGTTGGGGCTGTTCAGCCTGGAGAAGAGAAGCTGCCTGGAGACCTTAGAGCAGCTTCCAGTGTCTGAAGGGGGCCTATAGGGATGCTGGGGAGGGACTCTTCATTAGGGACTGTAGTGATAGGACAAGGGGTGATGGGTTAAAACTTAAGCAGGGGAAGTTTAGATTGGATCTAAGGAAGAAGTTCTTTACTGTGAGGGTGGTGAAGCACTGGAATGGGTTGCCCAGGGAAGTTGTGATTCTTCCATCCCTGGTGGTGTTCAAGGCCAGGTTGGACAGAGCCCTGAGTGACCTGGTTTAGTGTGAGGTGTCCCTGCCCATGACATGGGATTGCAACTGGATGATCTTAAGGTCCTTTCCAACCCAAACCATTCTGTGATTCTATGATTCCAACTGTTTATTCAGACGTGAATTAAAGCAGGGACCATTGTAAGTGCAAGCTGGAGTTAATTCTGAATTACAACATTAAAAGCAGCTCTTACTTTGCTCTTTCCCTCCCTACAGAGAGCACTGCTGAGTAACAGCTCACAAAGCGCTTCATTCCTCTTCTCTAAACCTGCACCCGAATTCGTGCCAGCATCATCTGGCTCCAGAACAACCGGTCAGGTGAGCTCACCCGCTTCTCCTTCAGAGCTCTTACTCTTCTTTGAAGCTCAGCTTGTTCTTCACCTTCCGGGCCATGTAAGCAGCAGTGAGGACAGAGCAGGTCACAGTGAAGAGGCACAGGGCAGAGAAATTATGTGCCAAATCGCCCTGAAGAGTGGAATAGATCTGGCGCCTGGACTCGTAGTCCAGCACCACCGCCTCTATCTGTGCCAGCGTGCAGAGCACCAGGAACACGTGGAAGATCTGATGGCTCTGCCCGAAGAAGTGGCATTTCCCAGGGAGCCACTTCTCGGGGTAAGGGTGTGAGAAGAAGAAGGCTCCGATTAGGAAGAAGAGCACTTGGCACTTGTGGTAGAGCAGGGCCGGGTCATCGCGCTCAGAGCGTGGCGCGATGCAGATGCGGTGAGCCACGGGGCTGATGTCCAGCATGTAGGCCAGGCCAGAGGGCAGCTCCTGGCAGAGCCGGCTCAGGAGGCGAGTGGACTGGTGGTACCGGTACTTAGCGTAGCAGGAGCCGGCACAGGACAGCCACGCTAAGAGGGCTGCTGCTGGCATGTAGAACCCCTTGATCTTCTCGTGCCAGCTCGGCTCAATTGCATAGTAGTAGTGCACCAGAGCGCTGCCGTACTGGTAGATGGCAACCCCCACATAGTCCATGAAGAAGAAGCTGTAGTGCCAGAACTCAGATTTGGCCTGCAGAAGGTGAGCGAGGCTGCTGAACATCAGGTAGGTGATGGATGCCACGATGATGATGAAGAGGGGCTGGGCATGCAGGTCCTGTCCAAAATCCACTCGCTGAGAGAGCTGCTGGAACCGTAGCAGCAGGATCAGCGCTGCCACCAGATGAGTCCAGACATTGATGGCCTCATTGTGCTGCTGGAAGAGCGTCGAGAAGTAATAGCGCCAGGTCTGCTGCACGGGCCGGTAGCCGGTGTGGATGTAGGGCTTCCAGAAGACCTTTGGCACCTCGGAACTGCTGACGGTGGAGGGAGAGAGGGGAGCCAGCAGTTGAGGGATCTGCCGCACGTTAATGAAGAGCCGGCTCAGCCTTTCAGTGACCACTGTTGCCATGATGCAGCTGAACGGGGGGGTTCCAGCCACGCAAAGCGACCTCTGGGATGGGAAAGAAAGAGCTTTGCTTTGCGGTTTAAGAGTGACTTTACAGCAAATAAAACCAAACCAAGCAGGGGCTGTTGGAGCACTTCGTTTTTTTTCCCCAGAGATAACGTAAACTCCCGAGTGACTGGAGAACAGCCTCATCAGAGCTGAAATAGAAGCATTACCCAAAATAGTGATAGGAAAGAGGCTAAAGGGAGATTTAGGAACCCCTGGAGTGCCCCATGCTGCACAGACAGATGGTCTGGAGGAGCACAGAGGTAGAGGACACAAGTATGGGGTTAACTGACAGTGCTCAACACACCAGGATGCACCAGTTCTTAGCTCACCCCTTCCCAGCAGCTTGCCAAACAACCCAAACATCCTAAACAACCCTCCTGCTCCTGCATTTCCCCCTTGGTTTGCAGCATCTGCCTTTACAAAGAACAAGCCACATTCCCACACAGCACTGGGACATCCTGCTCCGCTTCACGAGGGGTGCATTTGAGAGCATAAATACCCAACGGCAGTGACAGATCTAACTTCTGTGTTTGCAGTTCTGGCTGCCTTTTTGCAGCTCCTGCTTTTCCAGGCAGCTTTGCACGAAACCAACACAGTTTGAGTGAGCTCATCCGGTTGCATCACCGAGATCCAGCAGCGTCATCTGTGCGAGCCAGCGCTTCCATATCTGCCATTTGGAAGCTGCTGCCCTTATCAAGACAAGGACAGCCCCGCTGGCTTGCTCTGCCTTTTCATGGCAACTTTCAAAACACACTGAACAGAACGTGCTTGAAATGAGATTCCTCCTCTCTACCTGCTCTTGCTCAGGCAGGTTCTGAAGCCCAACTCCCATCCAGCTCTGGTGGCGATTTACACCTCATCTCCTGGCAAGTGCAGTCATTCTGGGGACAGCTCAGACGGGAAAAGCTCCTTGAGGCTCAGGAACAGGAGGAGGTGGGGATGGGACTGTTTATTGTTAAGATCTCTGCAATTTCCTCACCAAAACAGAGTGGATCCATGCGTAACTCGTGCTGCTGCATGGCTTCCTCTCTACTCTTTACCCAGGTTAAAGAGGCCCCCAGCCTGGCCTGGGGCAGCACCTCACAGAGGGCAATCCCGACCCTTGCTTGGCCTCGTAAACCCTCTTGTACCACCACGACATGAAGAGGCTGCAGTGAAAACCTGACTTCATCAAGCTCTTCTCACAACCTCAAGTTGTGAGACCTCACAACTCACAGCCTCAAGTCCTGCCGGGGAGACACGGGACAAAGCAGAACTCCCCGGGTTGAGCTGTTCTGAGCACAATTCAAGGGGCAGTTTGAACTGAGAGCTGCTCTGTGCCAGGGCTGCCTCTGCCCAGCACATCCGGGTACAGGGCTCAGCTCCAGACCATGGGACAGCCACCAGAATACAAATGCCTGGATCTGCTCAGGGAGATGCTGCAGCGGGGGGGGAGCTGCATTCCAGGCAGCTGAGCACAAGGCAGGAAAAGGAGCGGTATTTACCTCAGGTCCTCCAAAACTTGTTGGAGCAGGAGTCGATTTGCAAAGCTATTCCAAGCTATGAAGCCTTGGGCAATGCTCGGTTACAAACAGAGCACATCCTCTGCGGGGCTGAAAATTATTAATCTGCCTTCTACGCTGAATAACCACCTCCTCATACCTCCGAGATGTCAATAACGTCGCTTCAAACGCCTGTTATACCCTACAGAGCATTTCCTGTCTCAAGCAGCATCCACCCATCCCACTGGATCCTCCCTTTACGGACACAGCCTCAGCCGCGGCGCTCGCAGCCGCTCTCCCCTGCGCTCACATCCGTACCCAGCCGGTTCTTCTCAGCTACGATCGTGCCTTCACCTTCACCGCAGCGGCCGTGCCCGGGCAGCGCCTCCCGGGGCGGGCAGGGATCGGGCCCGCTCTCAGGGCCCTCCCCTCCCCGTCCCCACCCCGTCGTCCCCCCCCCGCCTCCGCCAAGCCGCGGGATCCCCCCAACCTGCTGCGAGCTCCGCTCCGCTCCGTTCCGCTCCCGCTGCGCACCACGACCCGCAGCGCCTCCGCCCCCTGCGCCCGCCCCGGCCCGCCCCGCGGCCGCTCCTGCCCCGGCTGCGCGCCCCCCCCATCCCTGACCGCGGCCGTTCGGGGCTCTCCATCCTCTCCGCTTCGCTCCAGCGCGGCTTTTCCTGCCGGAGACACCGGTCCCGCTCTGCCCGAGCAGCAGCTCCCGCGAGCTGGTTCTTCCCCCCCTCCATTTTCCCTTCTCAGATCACTGCGTCTTTTCACTGTTTGCTCCCTCAGATCTCGTTCCCACCCCCCAAAACTTCCATTGCCCCACAGCAGCTCCGAGTATTTGTAAAACCAAGCTCAGACCCTGGCCATAAAGCTCCAGTTAAGCTTCACACAGGCAGCCACACAGAGCAGGACTAAGCCAGGGGAACAGAAGGCCCTGAGCTGGGATGTGACAGCTTTGGCAAGTCAGAAACTCACTCTCAATGTCTCTTTGTGCTTAATAACCATTTGGGTATTGGCAGTGCCATCACCCTCCTCCTGCAGCCCTTGAACAGACAACAGCAACCCCACACACAGTATTTGGGACTCTCCTTCTTTCCTCAACAAGTGAAGGAATGTATTAACAATAACCTGAGGGTTTTGTCATTGCTAATTATGCCTGATCTTGTACATGGCATCTGACCCAGCACTCACAGCTCCATTATGCAATGCTAGATCTTCAACCTCTTTGGTAAGCACACTATGGAGCAGGTTCAAGCTTTTGCCTCAAAGGTCAGCTCTGTATTCCCTGGCCCTCACTTCCGCACATGGAGCCTGGCCCACAGCCCCATGCTCTCAGCTTACACAAGATTGACATGTGCCATTAAAAGCCCTAAACCTGCCCTATGCCTCTGCTGCAGAGGGGGTGAAAGTACAGGATCAAAACACTCTGAAACTCCTTCAGGGAAAGGACCCAATCACAGCTGCCTGTGCGGGGCTTATCTCCATTCTTCCTTCATTCAAACAGAGCAGTATCAGCTTTTAGTTAAGTACAACTCTGATGCAATCAAGGGTAGCAAGTGTGATACATAAAAGCTCTCTAAACTGAGATTCCTTCTTTAGCAAGCCCCAGAAGACGTCAAGAGGTCCAGGATGCATTAGTCCCTTAAAGAAAACAAGAAGAATGTCACTTGGGCAGTGCAGGATGCTCCATATGTGGAGCCATCCTGCAGCAGAGCCTTGAGATCAGGAGTGCAAATGGAGGAAGACAGGTGCTCACCAAGAGCAGTGCCACCACTGTTTGACACCCAAGGCTTCCCTGCTCTGAGCGCACACACTGCAACAGAGACTTCAGAGCACGAGCTTTATGCTGAAGTTCTGTGGCTGTGCATACCCCAACTGCAACCTTGCCTTCCCCACAGAGGAGCATGAGCCCCTACAGATGTGCTTAGAGGAAGGGTCTGGGGTGTTTTCAAGGCAGCTGTACCCTACAGCAACTCTGTACCCAACGCACCCAAAAAGCACCTTTCCTCAGAGCACAAGTGCACTCATACCCATTCCTCACACACCAGAACACAGACACACATCCCTGCACGCAGGAGTTAATCTCCAGCCTGAGGCACAAAGTGCTGGCCCAAGGCATCTGGCACACGCCAAAACAACTCTTGGCCACAGCACCATTGTCACTGGGGCAGGCAGAGGATCCCAGCACAGAACAGGTCCCTGCCTTCCATGCTCTGACACCACAGGATGCGGGACACAAGTCCCCATTGAATAGAACAAGTCATCTTCTAGCAACCCTCATCAAAAGCAGGCTCAGATCAGTCATGTGGTAACAAGGACTCATTTGTTGAAGCATCAGCACCCAAAGGGAGGTGGCCCTGAACTCCTTTGGACAAAAACCACACAACAGCTGACGCCTGCTGAGGTGTCCAAACAAAGCTCTGATTGTAGAATGAAGACAATGAGAGTGCTCTAGGAAAGGCAGCAGCATGGCCGTGGATGTGAGGACCCTCCCACCCAGCACTGGGAGCCTGCTGCCCACCTCAGCCAACCCATGTGGTTTCTCATGCCATTGTCAGAAGTTATTCTCATAACAGCACTGTGCAGCTTTATTTAGTCACTCAGTTACAGCAGTATTTTAGCAGACTGGGACAGAGTCAGATTTTTGAAGTGTAACATATTTAGCATGGAACAGTATATTTTACTTATTCCTTTCACAAACGTCTTACAGAGCTGATACAGTACTAGCCATCAACCCAGCAGCAAGCGCGCTGGAGTAGAAAAGGATGCAACAAGAAGATAGCTACACTGGAAAGACAACACTTTAGAAAAAGTGAAACACGGAAGGTCTCTCCTCTAGCCCCCACGCAAAGTGTACAGTTTGGATCTAATTTTACAGCTCTACATCAGTTTCTAGAAACTTAAAAAGAAAAAAAAAACAGAACCGAAACAAAACCAAAGAGAAAACCACTGGCCAGTACAGTCTTTGGATATTTAGAGGAGGGGGAGAGAGTCAGTTTCCAGAATGAAGTCAGTCGGTTTCAGCCTCACCAGGGTCTTTGCCTTCTTTGTTCTTTCTAACCTCTTCAATATGCTTGTCCTGCAAGGCAACAGCAAGGAAGCAGTTAGCTGACGGGCAGGCTCCAGCTTGCTCCCCACAGCAACCTGCGAGCACAGGTTACTGACACCAGCTCCACGATGAAGCTGTGTAAGAAAGGAGGGAGATGCTGCTCCAACTGCATCCATTCCCTCTCCCCAGCAGGAGGATTTCTGCAGTCCTCTGCAGATTTAACCTTTCAAGATGAGACCAGCACAGAACCACCACGTTGTGTGTCTATAGATTCATAGCACCCCCCTCACTTGGCCATTTACTCTGCTTTATTTAAGCAGGATTTGAAGTAAGGAGCATGGATAAACTGGCTCCCAAAGGGGAGCTGGGACTCCACACCCACCTTCTCCCTCAAGCGCTCCAGTTTAGCAGCCATTTGTGCCTCACGGTTTTCTTTGTTCGCTTCCATTTTGTGGGTCAGCTTCTCCTCTGCCATTTTGCTGAAGTTGTTGTTTTCCTCAATGGCTTTCTGCAGCACCTCCTTCTCGTGCTCCCGCTTCTCAGCCAGCTGCTTCAGGACTTCTGCTTCATGAGACTAATGAAACAGAGGAGGGGTGCTTTGACATGAGAGAGGAACCACAGAGACAGCTACAGCTGCGCTGCTCACAGCTCCCAGGAGGAAAGATTTGCTGCTGGTTTACAACAGCACAACTTTGATACAGGACCAAGCTCCCTGGTGCTCCCCTACCCACAGAACCGGTATTTCACCATCGCAACCTCCCACAAGACTTCCGTTTCTGTTGTCACACACAGGTTTTGTTAAATGGGGTTTTCTGGGGGGGAAAAAAAGACTTTTTCAAGTATTAACACTGATGGATCTTTCCTAGAAGGTTCTCACTTCTCAGAATGGTGAATCTTTGTGATTCAGGTCATACAGGGGCACTTCCATTCGTAAGCCTCTGCATATTCAAGAGCTCCAAGCTACATCTCAACAGCAGGATCCTGCACCAAGTTTGACACTGCATTCACACACCTTCTCATTGCACATTCACCACTACGTCTTCTAAGAGGAAATGGATCTTACAATGTTGAAGACCAGGAAACACTTCATCCTGAAAGCACATCCCCTCTCAACTACACATTTACTCTCCCAGTTTTTCAAGTGACCATTCAAGACCACTTTGGGAACAAAGCTGGAGCTTTGCAGACCATAACAAAGGTTCCCAAAAGCCTCAGAGACTCCAAAGGAGTTCAATGAATACTCCATTTACCATAATACAAATTGAGGATCACTTGTCCCACGCATCCAATTAATAGTAATTTACAAAGCCAAACAAAAAGCAAAACAACTTGCCCAGACTGCTTGAGCAGAGCTCACTTAGGCTGATTCAAGTTTACCTTACGCCTCTCTTCTGCTGCTTCCAATTTCTTCTGGATCTCCTCCAATGACACATCCTTCTTCTTTGGGGGAGAAAGAGGGAATTCTGGAACGGCTTCTTTTGAGCGGGGACTGAGTATCAGCTCAAATGCCTGCCCAGAAGCACGCTTTTCCAGTTCCTTCACTTGAATATCTAGGAACATGAGGGGGGAGACACAAAGAAATAGAACAATATTTTAAGCTAGGAACTGAAGTAACTTAAACAACAGCCTCCAAATACTCAGCCTCACAAAGCCCACCTAAGAAAGCAGTTAGCATGGGAGCCAATGCTCTAGTTTTAAGCAGCAGCATCACCATCCAAAGCCACGGCAGGCAATTTTGTTTGCAGTTTTTCATCATGCATTTATGAAATCCAAGCACCTGACATTTGATTTTTAGCCTTTAATATCCAGGGCCATGAAAACAAGATTATCCCCATTGCCAAGGAAAATTCACCCATTCTCCAATGACAAGTTTAAGGAGGTTTCAAGGTGTCTGCCTAAGGACCTGACACCAGGTTTCAAAGAACCATGCAAGCCAGCCTTCTCTCTTCAAACACCTATGAGGAGACACATCAGGCCCTGGCATGGCGTCAGCTGTACCAGCACACCAGCTTTGATCACCAAGATGATCGTCAGTTCTGTTCACAGAGCAGATGGCATGCAGCTGAGCTGAAGCCCATCTGCTACCAGCCTCCTCCGAGAGGGCTTTCGTTATGTTGTCACAAGCACCCGGTTCCAACAGCTTCTCCAAAGCAGCCTCGAGATGGGTGAAAACCCCCGTGACAACGCTTGATTTTACTAGACTGGATTTTTTGAATCATTTCTGAGGAAATTGAGAGGAAAAAAAACCAACATCAGAGCATTTAGTGCATATCACATACCAGAAGTAGCCATGACCAAGAAAATATGACTCCAGAAACCAGCTCTGCAAGAACGCCAATCAGTTGGAGTCCTAGATAACAAAGAAAGATGCTTTTGAACAGCGAGTACATGGATTTCATCTACCTCCTAATAAGAACCGTTCAGCGCAACCAGACCCGCTGAACAAAAGACAGTTAATGCAGTCGGCAATTCCAGCCTGGGAGGCTGATGTACATGAACAGCAGAGACGCTCCCCATTATGGATGCTGCAGGATCTATGGGTACAGCTGCAGGCGGACGGTTTCAGTCCCCGTCCGCTCCACCGTGATTAAGAACCGCAAACAAAGGCTCCCATCGGACCGCTCATTCAGCGGCGGCCACGCCACGGTGCTGCGCAGGGCGGGTGCCCGGCAGGGCGGCACAGCCGCGCCGAGCTCCTTCACACCCGCGTCGGTCCGAGCGGCTGGAGCGGGTCGGGAGCGCGCACACGGCCGCGAGAACAGAGCCAGAGCGCGCGTTAACCCCGCGGGGATGCTCCGGTCCCAGCCACCGCCGAGGCGCGGCCCCGCGCCCTGTGCGCGCTCCCGGCGCCGCCCGGCCTCCCAACGGCACCGCCCCTCGCTCCGCCGGCAGCCAATGGGAGCCGAGCCCGAGGCCCCGCCCGCGCCTTCCCGACCGCACCGAATTCAAACCGCCGGGGAGGCGGAGAGGGCGCGCGCGCGCGCGATCCCGCGGGCGCGGGGGGCTCGAGGGAGGGCGGGGCCAACGGCAACATCCGGGCACCTGCCGCCCCCCGCCGCAGGTGCGGGCCCCACGCCCCACCCCGGAGCGAGGGGAACGGGGAGGGACGGGGTCACGGGGGCCGCGGGCCGGGTCCCCCCGCACCACCCCTCGCAAGCGGGGCTCAGCCGCGGGAACCCGAGCGCGGTAGCGCCGGGGCGCCCCGCCCGGGCGCCGCCCCTTCCCCACTAACAATGGCGGGGTCCTGTCAGCGAGGGGAGGGGGCGCCGCCGCCGCGAGCAGGGCGTCGCCCGCTCCCGGGACAAAAGACCCCGCGCTCGGCGCCGGGAGCGGGGCCGGCGAGGGGCGCCCCCCGCGCATTGTCTCCCTTCCCTTTGTCCCCGCGACGCCCGAGGAGCGGGCGGGGACGCGACCCCCGCCATCAGAACGGGCAAAAGCGCCGGACGCGGCGCCCCCTTCCCCAAGCGCCCTCAAACGACTGCGGCCCCCGCTGCGGTCTCCCTCCTCCTGGTCCCCCATCCTCAGACCCCCCTCCGCTGCGGCACCGCCACCCGCTCCCTCGGAGCGCCCCGGGCTCCGCGTGCCAGCGCCCCCGCTCTGCCGGCACCGAGGAGCCGCGGACGCCCCGCTCTGCTCGCGGGGTCCCGGTCCCGGTCCCGGTCCCGGTCCCGGTCCCGGTCCCGGTTCCGCTGCGCACCCACCTGCCCGCTCCGGCCGCACTCCGCTCCCGCCCGCCGCGCCGCGCACAAAAGCGCCAAACAATGGCACGTGACCCGCCCCGCCCCGCTGCCATTGGCCGAGCGCGGCGGCACGTGCCGCCCGGCGGGGGGGAGGTGGGGAGACGAGCGAGGTGGGGGGCGCGCGCCCACTCCCCGCCGCCCGGTGCATGCCGGGAAGTGTAGTCCCGCCCGGGGGGGGGCGGCGCGGGGTTTGGGGACGGGAGGGGGGGGGGGGGGCAGAGATCCCCGGTAGCTGCGGGGCCCGAGCAGGGGGTGCGGGGTCTCGCAGCGGTCCCCCCCCCCCCCCCGCTCCCCCCGTGCTCGGCGGCTCCGGGACTCCCTTTGTCTGCTCCGCCGCGGAGCCGGGAGCGGTCAGGAGCGGGGCTGGGCGCTGAGCTCAGAGCCCCCGGTCCCGTCGGGGCAGCGCTGCTCGGGCCGTGTCCGTGTCCGGGTCACAGCCGCTGCAGAGCAGCCCTAAAGCCCCATGCACTGCGTTCTGGGGACGTGGCCACCCCTTTGGGGTGACAGCAGGGAGTCAAAGCACATCCGCAACACCCGTGTCCGTGCGGGGTTCCATGGCATGCACATAACGGCCCTGTAAAGATGATCCATCCTTGCCCCATGGGCTGCACTGGGAGCATTCCCCTTTCCAAGATAAGGCTATTGCCAAGTGCAGGGAAGTGGTTCGCATGCAAATGTGCTTTTAATGAACCGGCTGCGTTTGTGCATGCTCCATACAAATGACCTGGGCACGATCCCACGGTAGCCTCGTGCTCCAGCCACTTGACTTACACCGAGAGTCAACGTGCACAAAGGCAGATGGCCGCAGGACAGCGCGCACGTTCTGCTGCAACGCAAGCCCAAAACAACAGCATCCCTGCCCTCAGTGCTGAAGAAAGGACTTTTCCAAAGGACCCACCCTTGTGCGCACCCTTAAAAACGAGGATTTTGCACCAAAAAAAGATAAAATACCAAAACCCCACCTTGCACGCGGTTAATATTGTGACAGAACCACACAAAGCTTTCAAAACAGAGATTATTTTAAACACTTGCCCTGTTTTTCAGTGATCTGATGTCTATTTCCATGGAAACCACATCCAGCCGCTGAGCTGCTAGGACTGGGAGAGTTTTCTGCTGGAGCGCCTTGCTGGGCATGGGAAGAGCCATTTTCCAGCAGCGTGTTAGAACCTTCCTGCGTGCCTGAAGGGGTCTCAGAGTCCAAATGCTGCGGCTGCTTGGCCCTTCAGGTCGTGTCTGGTGCAGTCACAGGGCTCCTGGCTCAATAGCAGCGGTGGCTGCACAGACAGCACACACAACACGTGTTTTTAAGTGAAACATCTTGAATGCTTGGATTACATTGCATGAAACGCTGCTGAAGACAAAGCAGCCAAGAGAGCATGCCATCAGCCTCTGTTTTACTTGATTGTTGATTAATTGTCATCTGTGTAGATCAACAGTGTGTTGGATGCTTTAATATTAATGCTTTTTAGTCAAATCAGTGAGCTTATCCTAGGATGATCTCAGCATTTCCCAGAGGAAACAAGGCTTCCTGGGCTCAGGGCTTTCTGTTTGGTACCTGTGTGACTGCCTCCAGTCAGCCCTCACCCCCTGAGAGACGATGATGAAACACCATTTGCCACCACTGAGGAAGGGATGCAGGCTGAGATAAACCCAGGAATCACGCAGGGGCTGTTCTCCGTGATTTCCATCTTATTTCCTGGGCTTCTCACGGGGGGAGGGGAAAGGGAAAAGGAAAAAAGGACCTGAATGTAACTTACGTTCCTTTGCAGGTTGGCTTTAAAGCCAAACCCGTTCCTTTCAGATAAGAACTCGCTGATGTAAAAGGCAACCTGGTTTATTGATGAGAGGCACAGAGCTGGGGTCTGTTCTCAGCTCCGGCGTTTTCCATGCTGAGCCCCTTCAGCGACCACTTTACAACACCTGCCACGGCTGTTTCCAACTTCAACCCAAACCGTTGAGCATTATTGAGGTACAAAGAGAAACAGTGGCTCCTGGCAGCTGGGGAGGCACAGAGGCGATGGCAGGTTTGGCTTCGTTGCAAGAGCAGTTTTATTTTGGGACCGTTTCATCAAACCCATTTATCTCTGTGGAATTTATTTTTGTCTGATCTCGAGCAGAACGGAGAATATGAAAAGCTTTTATTTCACTTGCATTTGATTTGTGTTCGTCGACACATCTACCACAGCTCTAAACAGACTCCTCTTCCCAGCAGCGTGTGGCTGTGGCAGGTTCTTTACCTACTGAATTCCTTATCACCAACAATAATCGCTGTAATTCCAGGTTTCCCAAAGGAAAAGAGCAAGCAGCAGCAGGAGAAGTTTCCTCCATCATGTCACTGTTTAGCCCCAAAACAGGGTTTGAGATGGAAGATACCATTTCAAACCCAACTCCAACCACATCAGCCAGATGAATTTCTGTATCTTGAGGATAACAAAGGACCACAGCAGAACCTGCTAAAGATATTGCCTGAGTAGAAAGAGCCAAAGACTCCATAAATTAGGAATGTGTCCTACCCTCAGGATGGATCCGAGCCAGGGATAACTGCACCCACTTAAACCATTGCCCTTGTGCAACCCAAGTCATGCCACAGCTCAGGGGGTGCTCAGGGCCCCTTGGTCCCACACACTGTGCTCTCAGTGGAACAGGTCCATCACAGCCCCGTCAGAACACTCCCTGTACGTGTGAATTTAGGACGTGACATGCTCAGATTTAGCATCGAGATTAAAGCGTTTCCTCTCTGGGCTTCTCAAAACATCCCACAAGGAGTCTGACATAACCAGGAGACAGCTCAGCCCACAGCAGCTTTGTTAACTCGCAAAAATATTCCATCTCCAATGAGAAAATGTGCTTTCTGAGCATTAAATTGCCACCCTCAAGCACTCATGGTGGAAGGGCTGACAGCTGTTTGCTCATCAGAGAGTATTTTAAAGCACTTTGGTAAGTAATATTAGCAAATATTTGCTAAGACTGGCAACAGGCACTGCATTAGCAAAATTCATCCCAAAACCAGCAACCCAATACAGTGTTTGACCCGAGTCAATCAGCTGCAGTGATTTAATAAATAACCTGCTAGCGGAGATAGCCGTTCAAAGGAAACCTGTTCTCGGCAGCAGAGGGGACATTTCTTTTTATCCACGTTTCCTTTTATCCATGTTTCCTTTTATCCATGTTTCTCAGTCTTTGCATTAACATTCAGACAAGTCTTTCCCACACCGCAGCCTCCCCCTCTCCATGCCGGCTGTTCCCATCCGCTGCTGCCCGAGAGGCCTCACAAGGTATCAGTGCTCCAGAGGTCTCACTGACCTCCTGGTTTAACCCAAATGCAGCCGAGGAGCCCATAGAACTGAAGAATAAACCAAGACTTTTGGGGAGACTTCTGGTCTCCCAAAGGTAAGAACTGCTTAAGGAAATTGCTGTTGACTGGAGGTATCTGAGCGGATGTTGTGTTTCTGCTGGCAAACACCATGAAGGAAATGTTCCCTTCGGAACAAATTTGCACTTGCCAATGAGCTGTTGGAAATGATTTAATTGTTTTCAATCAGGCAGCGAGAGCTAGGAAAACATAAATTAACTGCTTCAATATTGGGGCAACATAACCCTGAAACGTCGCACGCGTGAGCACCTTCATCCTGGCCACACCAGGATGCTGAATGAGATCTGGGTTGTACCCAGCCTGGCAAAGGAACAGCACAATTCCCTTCCCAGCCTGCTGGGAGATCTGCTGGCATGTTTTTCATTCTTTGTTTCCTAGGAAAGTGATGGAACAACTTGTGTATCTCCGAGTAGCTTTCTCCCCCAGCTCTTAGGTTTGGGAGGCAGTCTCTGCCCCTCCGATAAACATGGATAACAGCTCAGTGACATGAATTCCACAGATTTCTTGAGAACAGATGGCTGGGGAGAGGCAAGAGCGAGGAAAAGACTTCAGCACAAGCCCAACTATTATTAGAGCCCAAAGACTTCACACCAGCGGGAGCTGTCACAGCCACTCCCAGGAGCGGGTACAGTTTCAGAGCTGGTTGTTTCCCCCATGGCACCAGCAGATCCTCCAGGACACCCATGTGCAGTTGTGCTCTCCCAGCACCCCCATCCCAGATCCATGGGGATGCTGGCTCCCACCTCCGCTACGTCCAGAAGCACCCAGTGAAAGACCCTGAGGTCTCACATTGCTCCCCCTTTGGGAGCAGGGAGCCTCGCCCCATTTCTCTGCATCCTTGCTGCTTCTCCCTTTCTGCTCCCAACAGGAGCTCACAGATTTGCATTTCCCATATGGAGCACCAGGAGCTCTGCTATTCACGGAAGCCCATAAACAACTCTGCTGAGGGCTCAAAAATAACTCCGCTGCACGGAGCTGCACCTCCCAGCGCTAGCGAGGGGCTGGGAGAAAGCACGAGGAAAGGGGGTTATGGGCTGGGGTTGGTTTGCTGCGTGGGAGCCGAGAGGAGATGCACTAATTAGATCTCCAAGTGTCAGAGTCAGCCCCTCCAGCTGGGGTAGAGCAGAGACTGTGATTTTGACAAGCGATGCCTCGGGAAGCCATAAAATATTCAGCAGCTATAGAAGGTTCCAGTAAAGACGTTGGCTTTGGCTCTGTGCAAATGAAGTGGGGACACACACACACACACACACACACACACAAAAGATGGGTAAAGCACTAATTGCTCCCCAGTTCCTTGCATTGAAGATATGGATTGGGCTCTACCAGCAGCTCAGCAAACCCATTGTGTTAGAATACTAACCTGGCATGATAGAGTTAAAAATATACCCTGTCAAGACAAAATGTAGCTTGGAAGTGTCACAATGGGAGGAGTTCAGGGATGGAAATCCTCTTAAAGGAATACGACCTCTCCGATGTCAAGTAAACAATATGGATGAGCTTGTACCAGCCCCTGTTCCCACTAAGAGCAAACGGGAGGATGATGCTCGGTGCAGGGCTCTGGGCTCTTTGCTCTCAAAGCTGTTTCACTGACAAAATCAATGTCAGGGAGCAGGCTTCAGTTATCCTTGAGGGAGCTCCTGGGAGCAGGAGGGGTTGCGGCTCTCAAGACCCTGGCTTCCTTCAGGCTGATTCCAATCAAAGGCAGGGATTGGAGGCATCCCCCGCTCCTTGCATCCAGCCCCAGGTAACACAGGAGATCCTGACCTGCCCAAGTGCCACACCACAGCTCAATGTTTTAGGTGCTGTTTACGGGTGAGATCTGTCCCCAACCGTCACGACACCAGAATAAAATGTGCCTTTCGCACAGCATTTGTGAGCCAAGGAAACAAGTCCCTGTTCTATCATGGCACCTTTTAACTTGAGCCCAGATCTACGCTTCCACACCTCCCCTCCCAGCTCCACCAAGCATTCTGCATAAAAATGGGTTAATTCCCACTCCATCCCACTGGCTCTTCACCCACTGCCTGGAATCAGCAGCACCGGCACGAAAACAGCACCTGCACTTCACATTTGCTCAGCGTTTGATCCCTCTTTCCCCTACTAATTGGAGTTCATCATAGATCAATATATATAGTAAAAGAAGAAAGAGCAGGCACATCCAGTGCAGAGGGGAGCACAGGCAAACAAAGCCAGCCTTTCTGGAGCAAAAGCACATCCCTGTCTCCTATGCAATAAACCAGCAAACTGCTGCCATGCACTGAAAGCCATACTCCTGTTGTGATTCAGTTTAATTAGAACCAAACCAACCCCCAGGCCTTGTGTGATGGATGCTGTTAGAGCTGCTCTCAGGGTGAGGAGATGAAGGCATCCTGAAGCAGGGGGGGGGGGCTGGGAGGGCTGGTGCCGCTGTGTCCCATGGGATGGGTGCTGACAGTACCAGCACCTCCCCACACCCCGGTCCAGGGTGAAGGCGTGAGAAACAGGGTTTAAAAGGAGGATGGGACATGTGGGTCCTTGCTCTCCCCTCCCCTCGCATTGGGGTGAGGAGCAGGAGCATCCACAGGGCTGAGCTTAGCATCCTAAAATGGGGGAAATCTGGGAATTGAGCAAACCCCATCCCTCCCATCTGTTTCGGGGTTGGTTTTGGAGTAGTCTGGAACTAGAGAGTCCTCACACAGCCCCTTCTCTCCTGCAGCACCTCAGTTTCCCTTCTCAGCCCTTTTTTCCTCTCTTTATTCAGGAACCATGGTCAGTAACAGACAGCTCCAGCCTGAAATGGGGCTTCTGCTGTTTCAAAGCCCCAGTTGCGCCCTCAAAACCCTTGCTGCTGCTGGCCGAGAGAACAGGAGCCCTCCTAGCCTGCAGCATCACACCCACAAGGCCAGGGGACTCAGCAAGCATCGTGCCTGCAACCCGGCCCAGCCCATGCAGCAGAGCCCCAGTCCTGCCCAGTGACCCAGCCAGGAGGAGCTGGTGCTTGAGGAGGTGACAACATTGAGATGAATTCCCTGTGACTCTGAGCATGGGGGCTTCCAGCTCAACGCAGCCTGGAGCTGATGATCTACAGATGATAACTGGTGAGCACTCAGATGGTAACGATTCGCTTTGGGGATGGAGAGACTTGATCTTTTCCTTTGGAACTGCACCCAGAGCAAAGCTTCCATTTGCTAATGGAAAACCCGACACATAAATGAAGCATATACTCACCCACCAAAGGAATCCAAGGAGCCCTGCTCCAGAGGGTGCTGCCGAGGCTGGTGAGGAGTGGGGTCAGGATGCACCTGCATCCACACTGGTCCTCAGGGCTGGTCTCATGGCTGGACACCAGAGCTTGTGCAGCTCTCACTGCTTGCAGGGCCATGGACATTCCTCAGCCATTGTGAATCCCCCTTAGCTCTTTCCTGGCAAATACAAGGAAACCCCCCCACACACACATACACCCCCCCAACAGTGTCCCAGTCACTACAAGGAGGTTTTAGCACGTCTCAATTTGCATTCATTAAATCAACGGGGAAGTTGGTTGAGTAAATGAGGGGGTTTTTAAGCAGCAGCAGATGCTGTGGCGGGCTGAAGCCGGTAACTCCGGTTTGCTGCCTGTGTGAGCAGCGGGATGGGATGGCATGGGATCTGCGGGAATCTGGATCTGCCGGAGGGAGGGAGCCGCCGGGAGGACGAGCAGGGATGGGGAGGGTGGGAGGAAGACTCAGCTCTGAGACACCAAGAGCGGGTCCGTGCCGACATCTGGGATTTCAGCCCCGAGCCGGCAGCATGGAAAGCTTTGGAGCTGAAGCGGGTCGGAGCGCAGAGGTTGCTCTGCGGAGATAAGCTGTGGGGAAGAGGAATGCGCCCATTCAGAGCACAGCCATGGAGCAGGCATGGCTGTGAGGGGAATACAAATGGGCAGCAGGTTCTTGTTTGTTATCACTTTTCAGGCCACCGGGTGGAATATTAAAGCAGCTCGGACATGGAGATGCTCGGCTGGAAGTAAACCCATTCCAGTGCACAACCCTCAAACAGGGGACTTGTGGGTGGCTGCCCCCCTGCCATAACGGGGCTGGTGTTTCCTTCCCACTTCCCTGGGAAGCAACCCCCCCTTTGTGGATAAACCACAAGGCACTGATGGATTAAACCCTTGCTGGTTCACGTTCAAAACTGAGCTTCTGCATTGTGAGGACACAGCAACCAAGAGCTGGTGCTGGTGGCAGAGCCCATACCAGGCTAACCCTTCACTCCTGTGCAGCCCAGGCAAGTCCAGAGCAGCCCGAGCCCCCCCAAAAACCAGGGGTCACTGCTAGCAGGGAATGATGCTCTGTCCCTGCCCATGGCTGGCCTGGGAAACACTGGCTCTGGCAGAGCTGCCCCAGCCTCTTTCTTTCCAACCTCCCATCAAAGCAACCCAAGCAAGCTGGGATGTGGGGAACTCCTTCCTCGTGTGCTGCATCCTTCAGGCACGCTGCCTCTGGCCCCCGGGCTGGAGGATACAATGGGGACATAGCTTCAGGCTGGATTTTAGCGCAGGTGCCGTCGGTGAAGTTGGAAAACGCTCAGAGAGGGCTCCTGCACCACCACATCCCAAGAGAGCAGAGCAGGACCGATGGTGTCTGCCCTGCCCAGGGGACCCCAGGGCTCTTTTGGACTCTCTTCTGGCAAGGTTTTCCTCCAGAGCACAGTGAGGGACAGGTCCTGGGCACAGAAGCCATCTCTGGGGCACGGAGCAACAGGGGCAGGCAGAAGGAACCTGCCCAGTTCTTCACTCGCACTGGGATGGGAATAAGCAGCTGTGAGCCTGAGGGACAACAAATGTCAGAGGCACCCTCTGAGCACAGCCTCAAAAGCCCTGCATAATGGTCTCGAATTCATAGCCTGTCTCAGCTGGGCCATGACAGGGCTGCTTCCCTATAGCTGCCAGCACAGATCTCGGCCATGCTCATTCAGGGAGGAAAATGGGATTTGATTTCTGCACCAGTCGCTGTCTCTCAGTGTTAAAATGGGACCTGATGGGCTCTGTCCATCCCCCGAGGCTGCCCACATGACTCATCACATACATCAGCCCTGCATGTCCCCAGCCCACCCTCAGCATCTCAGCAGAGCAGTCCTGAGGCTCCCGAGCTGCAGGCCCCAGCCTGCTCCCAAGGCTACAGTTGTGCTGTTCGAGGTGTAAAACACCTCAAATCAATCAGTCTGGAAGCCTCAAAAGCGCTGCTTTCTCCGTGGTCCTGTTCACAGCAGTCCTTTGTGTCCCTGAGAGCAGAGGAGACATTAATGGATGATTCCTCTGCTGCTGCACCGAGCTGTGTCCTGCCCCTGAGGCCATCCTGGAGCATCAAAGAAGGAGGACACAAACAGCTCAGCAGCAGTGAGTGAGGTGCTGCTTTTCCATTCCCCTTCCTTCCCCTGGGGAAAGGCTTTGCCGGGACCCGTGTCGCCCACTGTCACTGCCCTGTGCTCCCAGCAGGAATGCCATGCTGGCAGCGGTGGGACAATGACAAAGCAGATGATGTGCCAGGAGCCTGGGTGTTCCCAGGGGCAGCATCTCCCATCACAGCGCCAGTGAGGACCTGGGGCAGCATCTCTGGTGGGGTAAATCCACGCAGCTCTACCAGCTTCAGCCTCACAAAGTGCCCCTTGCTCCAACAGCTCCGGTGTCACCCAGGAATGTGCTGTAGGCATTTCCACAGTGCCTTATTCCCACCACCACCATGTGCCTGTTTGCAGCACCGTTCTTCATGCTGCAAAGCCACGGCCGGGGGCAGCTGTCCCCATCCCTGTCCCCCCCTGATGCTGAGGATTGGGAGGACACTGCAGAGCTGGGGCGGCACTGGGGATGTGTGAGGAAGGGATCAGTGTGGGGCCCTCCGCCAGCGCCGAGCATCCACGGAAGTACAGGGGGAGATGGGGTCTGCACCCTCCCAGTGCAGAACTACACCTCCCAGTACGCACCAGGCCCTCGGACTACACCTCCCAGTATCCCCAGCCCAACGACAGCTCTCAGAGCTCCCCCCAGCGCCGCCGGACACCATCGCAGCCTCCCGTGCTCCCGCACCTCCCAGTGCCGCCCCCGCAGCGGCTCCCAGTAACCGTCCCAAGGTCCCAGGGCTCCCCCCGCTCTCGGTTTCCCCCCGTGCCCTCCATTCCCCGCTCCCCAACCCCTTCCCTCCGTACTCACCCATGAACCGGTCACAGCTCCCAGCGCGCCCTGCACTGCAGCTCCCGGTGCCACCCGCGGATGCGCGCTGCAGCTCCCAGTGCCCCCAGTGCGGGGCGCAACCCCAGTCCCCCCCCATCGCACCCGCCATGGCCGGGACCCTGCCTCTGGCTGCACCCGGCAGCGTTCCTGTCCCCATGTGCCCCCCAGATCCCCAGAGGTGCCCCCGGGATTCCCGCTGCCCGTCCCCAACTTCCCTGTCCTCAGTTAATCCGCTTTCTGCAGCTAAAGCAGCCCTCGGCCCCGTAATCCCCTCCGTGCCCAGGATTAATTCCATACAGGGCCAGGCCCGGCAGACAAATATCCACAGATTCGGTATAAACCCATCCGTGCCAAGCAGCCCCACTCCGGCTCCCACTGCTCTCCCCTGGGTGCACAGGGAAACTGAGGCACGGGTTGGGCACCGAATGGGGCTCTGGGGCTGACACTGCGTGTGGCAGCGGGTCCCATCTGGCTGCTGGGGCAGGGAGAGGGGACCCCAGCCATACCCACCAGCACAGCCCCCCGGGGGGCCCTGCCCTATGTGGAACCCGGAGCCCTGTCCCCCCGCAGGCTGAGCCCAGTCACGTCATTACATCCACGGGCCCGTCCTGCCTCGCCCGGCCGGCGGGGCAGGGCGGAGGGCGGCTGGCGCTGCTGGGGATGCCAGGGTAGGGTGGGAACGGAGCGGCGAGCCCCGGCCTGCCCCTGCTGCCCGCGCCAGCTCCCGCAGCGGGGCTCAGCCCCCAGCACCCCGCATCGCCCCAGCAAAGCCGCTCGCAGGGGCTGCTCGGGGCCATCCCGCTCCCGCCCCTGATGGAGCCCTGCAGGACACGGGTGCGGGGTCCCGGTCCCATGGGTGTCCCCGGGGCAGAGCTGCGGCCGGCTCTGGGGCTGGCGGCGTTGTCCCCGCGCTGGACTCGCACGCTGCCTGCTGGGGTGCTCTTCAGGGGGATTAACTCCGGCCACGCTCCCGCTCAGCTCCTGTCCCGGGCAGGAGCATTCACAGCCGGCTGCGGCCGCTTGATGCGGGAGAGGCGCGGGGGAAGCCGAAGGACCCCGCACCCGAGGGCTCAGACCGGCGGCACGGCTGCGTCCCCCGGGTCACCGGCACCGCGGGCGGGCGGCGCAAGGACCCTGCGGAGCTCCCCGCCCTCGGGGTACCCCCACCGCCCCGTCCCACGTGGGCGCTCTGCGGGCGGCGGGGCGATGCCAATGGGAAGCCGCCGCAGGAGGATGCTCCGCGGGACACGCCCACGGGGGGGCCCGGATAGCCAATGGGAAGTGGATGGGCGGGGTTAAAGGGTGAATGTTGTGGTTACGGGAGGAGCGGGACGCGGTGAAACCGATGCGGGCGGGGGGGGAACAGCGAGCCCCGGGGTGCGGGACAGGCAGCGCGGAGGGTGCGGGACAGGCAGCGCGGAGGGTGCGGGACAGGCAGCAGGGCAGGGCAGGGCAGGCAGCGCGGGGAGGGGGCTCGCAGGCAGCCTGGCAGGGGCGCCACGAGCGGTGCAGGCAGCCGAGGTTCCGCACCCGCAGCCGCAGGTCCACGGGGACAGAGCCCAAGGCAGAGGCAGGCGGACAAGGGGGGCCCACGGACCCCCAGACTCACACACACACCCCCCCCGCACCCGGCCAGGGCTGTGCGGAGCCTCCCGCAGCGGCAGCGGCTCCTCCGCGCGGCCGCGCACCGGGAGCCCGGCACCGCGGCTGCTCCGCAGCCTGCCCCAGCCGGGAATGCAGCCCCGAGCCGCGCGTCGAGACGTCGGGGCACGGCGGCCCGGAGCCCACCGGGGGCTGAGAGTCCCCAGAGGTAACGGGAGCGGGGAACCAGCGGGTTGGACGGGGACGGGGGGGTCCCGCCCTGAGGAGACGCTTGTGGTGCCGGGGCCGGTGGTGGCCGGACGGTGACGGCGCGACCTCTCCCCTTCCCCAGGGATTTGAAACTGGGCCAAGCGGGGATGGAAATGTCATTGTCACAGCACGGGGGCCCAGCTCAGTAACCGCTGCGCTGCGGGGAAGGGAGCGGGACACGGCGGCACCGAGCCCTGCAGCCCGAGAGGGACGGCGCAGCCCTGGTTGGAGGGGGCAGCAGGAGGGCTGTGGGGTTCATCCACGCTCCCACGGGCTGCAGAGGCCACAGGACGATACCTGCGGGCCGGGAGCCACCCCACGACCCGCGTGGGGTTTTTGGGACATCGGCCTTTTGACCAGACTCGGGCCCAATGAGGAGCTGGAGCCACGTGTGAACCTATGCAGACCAGGAAGAAATACATTTTCCTTGCTTTGCTCGCCTCTTGGCTCCTCGTTTTCTTCTTTGGAGGGGACCAACTGCGCCGTTTCGCTTTCTTTTCCGAGAGGAAAGCTGAAGCCCAGAGGGATTGGCCCCACTGGACTGATCAGTCCCTCCTCAAAAGCTTTGCAAACCCCGAGGAGCTCCAGAGCGATGGGGATCCCTCAGTGCCCTCACCCCGGGAGCGGCGGGCGGCACAGGTGAGCATCTACAAGAGCAGCAGATGCCGGATGGAAACCTGCTTTGACTTCTCCAGATGTGAGAAGCACGGCTTCAGGGTGTTCACCTACCCCCGGGACAGAGACCAGCCCATCTCAGAGAGTTACAGCAAGATCCTCACCTCCATTGAGCGCTCTCGCTACTACACCCCAAACCCCGAGGAAGCTTGCCTCTTCGTCCTCAGCATCGACACGCTGGACCGCGACCATCTCTCGGGTCAATACATCCATGATGTTGATGAGAAAATCCGTGGCTTCCCGCTTTGGAACAGTGGCCGCAACCACCTCATCTTCAACCTCTACTCGGGCACCTGGCCCAATTACACTGAGGACCTGGGCTTTGACATTGGTCAGGCCATCCTGGCCAAAGCCAGCTTCTACACGGAGAGCTTCAGGCCTGGCTTTGACATCTCCATCCCTCTCTTCCCTAAGGACCACCCGCAGCGTGGTGGGGAGAGGGGGTGGCTGTATCAGGACTCGGTCCCCCCAAAGAAGAAATACCTGCTGGTGTTCAAAGGGAAGCGGTACCTGACCGGCATCGGCTCCGGCACCAGGAATGCGCTGCACCACATCCACAACGGGAAGGACATCATCTCCCTCACCACCTGCAAGCACGGCAAGGACTGGGAGAGGCACAAGGACACGCGCTGCGACAAGGATAACGTCAACTATGAAAAGTGAGTCAGAGGTGGGGTGGGAAAGGGGGTCTGCTGAGGAGGACACCCCACAGGTGCCCCTGCCTCTCTGCTGGGTGCAGCTGTGCCCGTCCGTGGTGGCTGGGTGTCCAGATGTGGGGAGAGAGGAAAGTTTTGGGGTCTCCAGATATAATGAGGGTTTCACAGTGAGGAGGGAGGCGCTGATTGTTCAGGGCTTTCCTATTCTGTATTAAAGCTTGATTAATCTGGTGAGAGCGGCTCTTATCTGCAGTCACTGCAGCCACCTCTAATATGATTTCCCTTTTCCTAACACTGATGAATGATGCTTTTCTTCACTCCCCTTCCACCCTCCCCTAACATAAACATTTCTCTTGGAGATGAGCCTGAAACATCCCCCCCACTGGTTCCACTAAAACTCCTGCAAAACTGGTGGGTCCTTGGGCATCCCAGTGTGAACAGCCCTGAGCTCCCCCCGATATGGAGGGGTGGGGGGACCGCTGCGTCCCTCCTCACAGGTGGGATGGTGTGTGATGGACCTTGGCAGGAGAACGGGGGAGGGGGGGGGAGACAAAGCTTTGTGAGTTTGGGGAGCTCCGTGCTGCAGGGACGCACACTGGCTCCTTGCCTCCCTGTCCTGCTGCTTGGGACACGCCACCAGCTGCCCGGTCCAGGGCTGGTAAACACAGATCCCATCCCAACGGTGACAGGCAGGTCCCTGTCCTGCCGCCTGGGGACATCCCACAGCCACCCAGCCAGGGAGCAGATGGGGAGAAGCCGTGTTGGGCGTCATCCTCAAAGCGTCTTAGGAGGTGCCAGGAGGTAAAAGTGGAGCCGGGGTGCTCCCGGCGCTGGGATTAGCAGGGGCTTTGGGGCAGCTCGGGCATCACAGGACGGTGGGAGATGCCGTGGGCTGGCAGGACAGGGAGCCCAAGGTCAGCCCCGCAGCATGCCCAGGGTCCGTGGGCTGGGAAATGCCCTTCTGCCCAGCCCAAGTAATCCGCTAACGCTGTTTGAAGCGCGGGGAGATTTGCACCTCTCCCAGAGTGGCTTTAGGCAGCAGATGGGGAACTCGTGGCACAGGACAGCGTGCTTGTGCGTGACCCCGTCTCCACCATCCCGCTCGTGTCCATGGGGCACCCGGGCAAAAAGCCCTCAGCATCTTCATTGTGCAGGGTCTGCTCTGCCCGACCTCACACAGGGGTTTATGCCCTCCTGAACCGGGACAAGATGTCCCCAAAGCTAAGCAGACTGATGATGGGGACAGGCAAAGTGAGACCCCAGCTACCCCATGGGGATGTCCTTGTTTGCCTGGGGCAGCGGGAGCCGGTGCGGTGGAGGGCAGTGTGGGGAGTGGAGGAAAGTCGTGCTGGGAGTCATCACCCTCCTTGTGCCTTGGGGGGCTGCCTAAAACAAACCAGTTCTGTGCCGGGATAAAGGGTGGCTTGTAGCAGCGCTGCAGCCCGGCCCTGCTGCGGGCTGCCCCAGCTTGAAAGCCATTGGAGCAGGTTGGGAAAAGCTCTCCGGAGCTGATGGCTCCTCGGTGGCACCGTGCCCGGCCAGAGCCACGCAGGGGCCATGGGGGAGTGGGAACGCAGCAGGCGCCTGTCCCAGCTCCTAACAAAACAAGGAAGCCCTGACTGCGGATTACCCGGAAACCGCAGCGCGTCAGGAGCGAAGTGTTTCCATCGGGAGGTTCTGGCCCCGCAGCCCGGCCGGCGCCAGCCTCCCCACGGTGCCTGCCTGCGAGGGGAGGGTGACCGCGGCTGGGCTGCCCCCCCACTCCTTTCCGGCCTCCTCCTGCTGCCCCCCCCCAGCCCAGGAGCTGGGAGCAGTCCCATGGAGGTGCTGGCGATGACCACAGGGGTTGGGGTCCCCATGAGCAGGTGGCAGCAGGGCGGCCCCAAGGGTGAGCACCGGCAGGGGATGTCGCTGCTGTGGTTTCATGGTGATGGGGGAGATGTCTGGGTCCTGTTTGAGCTGCCCTCACCCTCGTGGCAGGTCACCGAGGCAGGAGCTAAGGTGTTACAGAGGCAGGGTGCTCTAATGGGGTTTTCAGCATCCATTGGAGACATAGGGGTTGTTCGTCTGGTGCCAGGTCTTGATTGTAAACCCCTGTGCCTTGGCACTGGGGACAACTTCCCACCTCTCAGGGTGCCAGGATGCTGCAGGGTGCTCCAGCACCCATGGAGGCCACACATCCTCAACCCCCAGGCTAGACCCAGCCTCACATCCGCACGACGGGGACACCCTTGCCCTTGGGGGACCAGCACATTTCAAGCAGCACTTCGGCCTCATGCTCACCGCTGGCTGGACCGTGCGCACCCCAGGACCCAGCTGCCCCATCCCTCCCTCCCTCCGTCCCTCCCTCCCCTTGGGCAGAACAGATGGGGTCTGTCCCAGCCTAACATTGGATTTTCCGGCCGGCCGCAGCCGCGCCGCTCCCCACCGGCCGCACAGAAGGGGCTTTCATAGCCCCATGGTGCGAGCGCGGCCGGGGCCGGGGCCGGGGGGGGCCGCGCTGCCTGCGCCCCGCCGCAGCGCCTCGGGAGGCAGGGCTGGTCCTGCCCGGCAAGTCCGGGCACGGCACAGGAGCGGCCGCAGTTTCGGGCTTGGGGGTTCAGGCGCCGGCTTTGCGCGTGGTTTCGTTGCGGGTGGGTGGAGGGAGCCCTCAAAGGACACCAGGGTCCGATCCTGACCCCTCCTTTTTCAGCAGTGCGCAGACACATCCCTCCATGACCCAGTGTGCCTCTGCGTCACTGGCCTGGTGGAACTGAGGCTGTTCGGAGCCAAATCAGCACAGATTGGTCCTAGCACTGCCCTGGGCTGGCTCCTTCCCCCCTGGCAGGGATGCTCACCCTTGCTGGGTGCAAGCGAGACCCCAGATGCTCACAGGTGAGGCTGAGCCTGACTCTCACCCCATCTCCCATCCCAGGTTTGACTACCAGGAGCTGCTGCACAACTCCACCTTCTGCATTGTGCCCCGGGGCAGGCGCTTGGGCTCATTCCGCTTCTTGGAGGCACTGCAGGTACCACGGGGACAGGGGACGCCCCTCCCTGGGTCCGGGGGCTCTGTCCCAGCCTGTGTGGGTTCTGCCACAGGCTGCCTGCATCCCCGTGCTGTTGAGTGATGGCTGGGAGCTGCCCTTCGCCGAGGCCATCGACTGGGGCAAAGCTGCTGTCGTGGGCAATGAGAGACTGCTCCTGCAGGTACCGCGGCCAGATCCTGCCCCACACCGGACACAAAGGGTCCCCCGGTGTTGATGGCAATGGTGGAGCCCCCAGCCAATCTTGGGGGTGAAACCTCCTCAGCCCTCCTATGGGCTGGAGGAGAGGGGGTCCCACCCCAACAGCAGCCCTGGAGCATCACTCAGCTCAGGGAAGGGAGTTTTGAACATCTCAGGCCCAAAGCCCTTGGGGGTCCTGGGCCAGATCCTGTTCCAGGGAGAGGAGGGGGCAGAGCTGCAGTAGGGCAGTGGCTGAGGGGGGTCCCTTGGGATGGCACGGAGGTGGCAGAGGCAAGGCAGCCCTGCCAGGGGGCTGGGGGACACTGAGGTGAGAAACAAGCCCCCCCCTTCCCCGGTGGCACAGATCCCCTCTGCCGTGCGCTGCATCCATCCGGAGCGTGTGCTGGCTTTCCAGCAGCAGACCCAGTTCCTGTGGGATGCGTACTTCTCCTCTGTGGACAAGATCGTGCACACCACACTGGAGGTGAGCCCCCGCCTTCGAACTTCCCCCCCGCCCCAGCCCCCGGGGTCACAGCCGGGGTGCTGGGAGCATCTCTCCGGCCTCTGGCAGATCATCAAGGACCGGCTGCTTCAGCACCGCTCCCGTTCGCGCTTCCTCTGGAACACGCTGCCCGGGGGGCTCCTGGCCCTGCCCGACTTCTCCACACACCTCGGGGACTTCCCCTTCTACCACCTGCAGCGCGGTAGGAGCCTGCCTGCCCCAGCCGAGCGCGGCAGACCCAGTGCACGGCGCAGCGCTCACCCTCTGCCTGCCTTTTACAGGGTCCAGCCCCTCCAAGAAGTTCACGGCTTTCATCCGAGCCACCTCGATGGCGGGGTCCCTCTCTCAGCCCATGCTCAGGCTCATCCAAGCCGTGTCCGGATCCCAGTACTGCGCCCAGGTACGGGAGCTGAGCCCTGCACCGCACCCGAGGATGCGGCAGGAGGGATGAGGCAGGGTCCTGTGGGCTGGGAAGGGTGCGGGTGTGTTGGGGGTGTGAGGGGGGTCTGGGGGGGATGCGGGACCACCCGGGGTTTATTCCGGTCCGAGGTGCCATGAGATGGTTTTGGGGTGCGGGGGGGGCTGGAGCAGGTCCTGCTGCAGGGCTGGGGGGGTCTCAACCGCGGCCACCGATGCACCGTGATGGGTCAGCCCAGGCAGACACCCCGGGCACGCTGGTCATCCCCCTGCAGATCCTGGTGCTGTGGAGCAGTGAAAAGCCGTCACCGCCGAGTGGGAAATGGCCCCAGACCGCTGTGCCTCTGACTGTCATCCAGGGCAGGAGCAAGGTGAGAAGAGCTGGGGTGATGGCAGGGAGCCGGGACATGGTCGAGGAGCTGGAGCAGCCACCCCGTGGCACATCCCAACCTGCCTCCTCTCCCTAGGTCAGTGACCGCTTCTTCCCCTATGCAGCCATCCAGACGGACGCTGTGCTGAGCCTGGACGAGCACACCAGCCTCTCAACCAGTGAGGTGAGGCTGTGGATGCTCAGCAGTCACCACGGGGCTGTCAGGGGGCTGTGTCTGCTGTGTCCATGTCCCCCTGCCCAGGGCACACCTCTAGGGGTGAGCTCCCTCCCACAGGTCCCTGCAGGGAAGTGAGAGCCTCCCCCCGTCCCGTGCCAGGTAGACTTTGCCTTCGTGGTGTGGCGCAGCTTCCCTGAGCGCATCGTGGGCTTCCCTGCGCAGAGCCACTTCTGGGATGCTGAGCAAAGGCGCTGGGGCTACACCTCCAAGTGGACCAACGAGCTCTCCATCGTCCTCACCACCGCTGCCTTCTATCACAGGTACCCAGCTGTGGAAGGGTGCTGGTGCTGGAGGGCTTGGCTGCATCCTGCCCCCTCCCTCTCCCTTCCCAGGTATTATCACAGCCTCTTCACCGAGTACCTGCCGGCGGGGCTGCGGGAGCTGGTGGACGGCCTGGCCGCCTGCGAGGACATCCTGATGAACATCCTCGTGGCCGCTGTCACCAAGCTGCCGCCCATTAAGGTGGCCCAGAGGAAGCAGCACAAGGAGGCAGTGCCCCAGCAGGTAGGGCGTGAGGATGGGGATGCAGGGACGCCCCTGGCAGGGGAGCAGAGCCCCTCACCCCCATGGTCTCCTGCTGCCAAGGGGCAGGGCACAGCTGGTGGCCAGCATCTCTCCCATCAGCAGGACTGCCTGGACCAGTTGGTGGACTGGTTTGGCTACATGCCCCTCGTGTCCTCCCAGCTGCGCCTCGACCCCGTCCTCTTCAAGGACCAGGTCTCCATCCTGCGCAAGAGATACCCACACTTGGATAAACCCTGAGGGCTGCTGGGGATTTGGGTTGGCTCCGAGTGGCCCATTCCTGGCGCATGGAGCCCTCCCAGAACAGTTGGTTACTGCTGACGGGGTTTTAACCGTTATTGGGTTTTACCAATGCAATAAAGGTGGGTGGAGAGGTGGAGGCTTGGCGGTGGCTGTGGGATTTGGGGAGTGGGCTGTACCCACTGGGAGCACTGATGTGTCGATGCACCCATGCTTCTACTGTTGGCACCCATCCGGGCACCCTGGGAATATCCTGTGGCCTCCCAGCCCTCAGCCCCTGGGAAGGGCGAGTCCTTTGGATTCCTGAGGGCAAACAGAGCGATAAGAGGTGAGAGCAGAGCACATGCGTTCTCCCTCCCCCAGGCTGGGATGGTTCCCCCCACAGCTCCAGGCACCCCATTGCCTTGCAGCGCTGCCCAAAGAAGGGAGAAAGGGTTGTTTGAGCTGCCTTTGCCCCGCTGAACAGGAACAGGAAAGACAAAACCTGCTGGCCTCCCTGCGGCTGTGGGGCTTCCCTCTTGCCTTTGCTCCTAGCAGACACCCGAGATAAGGCCCCGATGGTGCCAGACCCAACATCCCCACCTGCACACCCAGCCCTGTGCTGCAGTTTATTTGCCGCCGTCAGAAGCCCCGCTCGGGACACAAGGGGGCTGCGGGAGGCTCAGTCGCGGGGCGGCTGGCACTCCCGGCAGTCCTGCATCTCCTCAGAGTAGTTCTCCACCTGGATGGTGGTGGTGTGGAAGTGGAAGGTGCCCTGCAGCCGGGAACTGGCCTCCTCCAGCACTTCCTGCGCGCTGGCACCGGCATCTGCGAGGAGCAGGGGAGGGGATGTTGGCGTGCGGGTGAGCCCCGGCTCCATCCCCAGGGCACGATACTCACTGATGGCGACGTGCACCGAGAGCAGCGGCTGTGCTGCTGTCAGCGCCCAGATGTGGAGGCTGTGCACGGCCTCCACCCCCTGCACCGCCAGCAGAGCCTCCCGCACGGCATTGAAGTCAATCCCTTTGGGGGTGCCTGGGGAGGAAGAGCCCTGAGCGCTGGAGGGAGAGGAGCCATGGCACCCAGGGGCAGCCCTGCGGCCCAGACCCCCGCACTGGGTCCCTACCTTCCATGAGGACAAGGAGGACATCACGGAGGATGGACAGCGTTGTCCCAAGCACCAGTGCAGAGAAGAGGAAGGTGCAGGCAGGATCCACGTACTTGTACTCGGGCTGGAAGGGGTGGGAGAGGGTGAGGCCCCTCTGGCACAATCACCTCATCCCAAATCCCCACTGGCACCTCAGGCCTGGCTGAGGATGCTCTCCCTGTGTCCCCAGCACCCCCTTTGCCCCCAGTAGCCACCCAGACCTTAAAAAAGATGATGTAGGATGCTATGAGGACGCCAACACTCTGCAGCAGGTCCCCCAAGACATGGACAAAGGCAGCACGGACACTGGTGTTGGGCTGCTCACCGGCTGCCCCATGGCTGTGATGGTGCCCAGTCTGGTGCAGAGCCACCCCCATCCTGCAGGCAGGGCAGCAGTGACACCCCTGGGGGCACTGGGCACAGGGTTGGGGACCGGGAGGGCGAGAGCTGGCCATACATACACGATATTGACGGCCACGGCGCAGGCGGAGGTGATGAGCATCACACCACCCTCGATGTCGTAGTCATTCGAGAGCAGGCGCTGGGCCGCCAGGTAGACCAGGACACCCGTCACCACCCAGATGGAGAGCACGGAGACCAGGGCCCCCAGGATCTCTGCAGAGAGCCCCCCTCATTGCTGCTTCGCTGCCACCCAAGCCTGAGCACGTTCCTGGCCCAGGGCTTGGGGTGAGCACCCAGCACCCATCCCTGGGGTTGCTCCCTGCCCATATGCGTGGTGCAGGGGCTTTGCCAGGGCTTCCTATGCCCCCAGGGCTCCCCTTAGGATGGGCACCCAGGGGTGCTCCAAGTGCTCCCTGGGGTCTGCGGGAGCTGGACGGCAGCCCAGGAGTGCTGCTGCCCCGTTACCTGCCCGGTGCCAGCCAAAGTTCATGGTTTTGGTGGGGGGGCGTGAGGACACCCAGAGCGCGAAGAGGCTGATCATGATGCTGGCAAAGTCCGTCAGGAGGTGCGCTGCGTCCGTCAGGATGGCCAGGCTGTGCGCCAGGTACCCGCCTGTGGAGAAGGGGCCGTGGGGACACTGGGTTGGCAGTGGGGGGGATCCCACCCCACCCTGAGCTGGGCACAGATCAGGTCACCGCAGGCTCCAGTGGAGGGGGCCCACTGGGATGCTTCACCCCCTGAAAAGCAAAGGGGGGCCCTGCCTGCGGGGAATGGGAGCAAGAGGTGCTGCAGGCAGGCAGAGGGTGAGCCCCTTGGTGACCCCCCCGCGAGCAGACCCTGCGGCCACCACTCACCCACAGCCTCCCCAGCCATGAAGAGGAGGCAGATGCCAGCGGCCAGGTAGAGCCTCCTGCGCGCCTGCTGCTGCTGGCCGCGGGGACCGGCGGCCCCCCGCCTGTGGCAGTGCAGGCTGCGCCGCTGCCCCAGCTCCAGCGCGGAGCCCTGGCCCTGCACCGAGCCGAGCCCGTCCTCATGCGCGGCCCCCAGGTAGGACCTGCTGCGGGAGGGGGGCTCAGGGCGCGGGCGGTGCGGGGGACCCCGGCCCCGCTCCCCGCCGGAGCCCGCAGGGTCCCCGCCTGCAGCCCCGCACCGGGTCCCGGCCGCCCCTACCCGCCTGCCCCGGGGCTCAGCAGGTGCCGCTCCTCCTCGGGCGCTGCCATGGTCCTGCGGTGCGGGTGACCGCGAGTGTGGCTCGTGTGGAGCGGCGGGGTCCCGTGTGCAGAGGAGGCCGGAGCAGGGAGGGCACGGCCGGGCCGGCCGCAAGGCGGCTGCAGCGCTCGCCCCGCACCCGGAGCGCTGGACCCGCTGCGGGCACCCCTCAGGAGCCAGGCACCGGGGCATGGGCGCAGCCCCGAGGCAAGGGGAGGATGGAGCGTCCCCCGGTGCCCCCCCTCCAAAGGCACCCGGTGACCCCCTCCCTGCTCCGCCGGCTCATGTCCAGCCATGTCACCCCCCCGCAGTGACCCTGCCCTGGTGAGGAGCCCCATTTCCCCTGGGGCTGACTGCACAGCTTTGGATGCTGCCTCTGTCTCTGCTTGGCCAGGTGCCGAGCAGGAAACCGGCAGCTCAGTGCCAAGGCTATCCCCATGTTGCGGGGGGACTGGCACAGCCCAGGGCATCCTCAGTCCTCTGCCATGTCCCCAAGCCCGGGCAAGCACTGGTCCGGGGCATCCCATCAGTAGGAGATAAATCCTGCCTGTGACACCCCTGGGCAGGCAGCCAGCACTGCCAGAGGAGCTAATGAGCATGAAAATGAAGTGCTGGACCAGGAAGCATCCCTCTGCTGTGCCTGGTGCTGGCAGGGGCACCAGCAATGGCACGGGCTTGGCAAACCCACCTGCATCCCCAGTGCCCATCAAGCCAAGAACAAGAGGCGAAGCAAACAGACGCTCCCGAAACACCAGTTTTCTTTACAAAGTACACAAAATTTAAATCTATGACAATTATATACAAAACAAGGAAGATACAAAACGTGCGGAATTGTCCTGTTTGCACCCATATAGAAAAGTGTCCTGTGCTGAAGCAGGTGCTGGCTTGCGAGGCCACCAGACCCCATGGTGCTTCCCCTGTGTCCCGAGTCCCGTCGGCGGACATCCTGCACCCGCGACGTTCCTCCCGTGCTGCCAACGCCACTGCGGCTACTGGGGAGCTACAAGGGGAAGGAATGGAGGGATCAAAGGAGGTCCCATCCCCCCAGAGCTCCCCCATAGGTTCTTGAGGGTCCTGGGAAGGGGGGTCAGCTGTGCCACCTCTTACCCATCACTGTTCTTTCGGGTGCCGCATCCTCTTCCACCTCTTCTTCCTCCCCATCAAAGTACTCCTCGTCTTCCTCAGCTGCAAACAAGTGGCCAAATGTCACCATAGAGCCACTGGGAAAGGCAATGGGTGCCATCAGGGTGCTGGTAAAGGGGCATTGGGGTTGAGGACTGATTTACCAGAGTCGAAGTCCAAGGTGCGGACTGCCTCGGCGAGGTGCTCCAGGCTCACCGAGAAGGCATCCATGTTCTCATAGCCCTGCTCAATCTTCTCCAGCCTGTCACCCTTGGAGGCCTCCACGATCCTGGGCAGGGAGAACAGGGCCATGTCCCACCCTGCCCCTTGCCAAGCAGGGCAACCACAGGGGCTGGAGCATCCCCACACTTGCCACCCGGGTACCACTGGCAAAGCCCCCCCCCCCGCAGCCGAACCCTGCCCAGCTGCAGGGCTGAGCATCACCAAACTGAGCCCAGTTTGGGCACTTACGTTTTAATGAGCTGCTTGGCGTTCTGTGGGGAGCAAGAGGAGAGCAGAATGAAGCCACGTGGCAGCCACCGGGACATCCCCAAGCCATCGGGACCCCATGGGGGCACCAGCAGGGAGGTTTGGGGGTCTCACCATGAGGAAGGCAGCTCCCCCTGTCTCCTCCATGGCCTGCACAGCCGTCTCCACCAGCTGACTTGACTTCTCCAGCTGCTCCTTGTACTGGAGGATGAGGCCCTGGACGAAGCCCGTCTTGTGGCGCTGCTCACGGGTGATGCGCTGCAGCAGCTCCGACTTCTTCTCCTCCAGCAGCGCTGCCAGGGTGTCGAAGCGAGTGCACAGCTCCCGCTTGGCCGCCTCGCTGTTCTCCTGCGGGGACAAAGGGTGAGGGTTGCCACCTGTGTCCCTCGGCACCGGCAGCATCCCAGAGGCTTGCCTAGTCCGTGGGCTCCAGTCCCCTCCCAGCCAACCCAAATGGGCTGAGGTTTCACCCCTGCGTTTCGGAGGGCTCCTTTTCTCCCTTTCCTCACCTCGGTGCTCTGGCACGAGTCCTCCAGCTGGGAGATGATTGTCTGGATCCGGTCGTTCCCCGCCACCAGCATGGAGATGCAGTTGTTCAGCTCGGTCTGGGCAGGGATGGATGGACAGAAACAGCTTGAACCCCAGTGGGGATGGGGACATGCCCAGCCCCAGCTCTGCTCCCCCCACATCTCCCACAGGCCACGACCACTCTAAATATAGGCTGTCTCCTGGGCAAAGTCACACGGGGGCTATTAATACCGCGTGAGCAGGTCCCAGTGCTATTTGTGGCTGCCCCAGCTCAGCACATTGCCATGGGACAAGCCGTGTTCCCTGCATCGCCCCTCGACTCCCCCCACGGCACCTTCTGGCCCTGGAAGACGGTTTGCAGCGGGGCAACTTCGCAGTCTTTGTGGGCACCGAAGACTTTGCACATGGAGCACGTGGGGACCTCACAAGTGATGCAATAGATGTTTATGCGCTCGTCTTCATGCTCCTTGCACATGGGGTGCTCCCCCTTCTTCAGTGGCCTGCTGGAGAGAGCAGCGCAGCCACGGTGACATCCCCGCCATGGTGACATCCCCACTGGGGTGACATCCCCACTGTAGTCACATCCCTGCGTGATGACGTCCCGCCCCATCTCTCCGTCGTCCCCACTGTGGTGACATCCCCACTGATGCTGCACGGCCACCCCAAAGCCAGGTCCCCAGGGAAGAGGACAGATCCCGGCATAACCCCACACTTGCTCCATCAGGAGCCACCGACCTCCGTGCTTCCCTAAGCCCCAGGCCCGGTGAGTCCCAGTTTAAACCAGTGTGGCACTGGGCACAGCAGCAGCCGGCAGCGGTGAGCGGGGGGGTCCTGGGGCCCCGCTCCGGGCGTGCTGCACAAGTGTCTAATTTTAGCCTTGGGCTGCAGGGGTTGATTGTTGTCACTCAACATGTGAGTGGGGTGGGGGCACCAAGAAACCCGTGTGTGTGTGTGTCTGTGCAGCCAATGCCTGCAGCTAAAGTGTCCCCTCTGCAGCAAGGGGGGACATGGGGACAAGCTAAGCCGCAGAAGAAACCAGAGGCCAGCCCAGCGACCCCCCCAGCAGGCGCAGACACCTGCTCTGTGCCATCGTCCCCATGGCTCTCAAACAATATTTACAGTGGTTCAGGGAGCTTGGCAGGGGTCCCTCCTCCACCTTGAGATCCTGTGACCCCCCTTCCCCCCCCCCCCCAGCCCTTTTACTGAATGGGCCCCCCCCAAACTGTCCCCCTGCCCCTTATCAGCCAGCAGCACCCGCTGTCATGCACAGAGCTTGGATTTGTCCCCCACACCTCCTCCCTCCCACCAAACACCTCAGCCACAGAGCGCAGCAGGGGCAGAGCCTGCCAGGGACCCACTGCTCCCTAGAGCTGCCCAGAGACCCAAACCCCACTGGACAGGGGGAGGAGGATTTGGGTTGGGGGAGGACGATTTGGGTCAAGAGGAGGAAGATTTGGGTCAGGGACCACTGGGCCAGCAGAAAATCTCTCCCCTACAGTTTCTCTCCTGTAGTCCCAACCATGGTGCTGGGGGTCGGGAACTGGGCATCCCCCACGTCCCTGAGTCCCCATCTCCCCGTGTCCCCACTGGGGCAAGGCACAGGCAGACAGCCACAGCCACCCCGTGCCTACCTGGAGCACTCCTGCTTGTAGATGTCGATGATGTTCTCCACCAGCAGGTTCCTCTGCAGCCCATAGACACCGTGACGGTCCAGCAGCACCTCATGGCGGCACGACGGGCACCGGAACCGGCCCCCCGAAATCACACTGCCCCGGCTCTGCCAGTACGGGTTGGCAGCCTGCGAGATGCACATTAGGGCGTCCATGAGCATCCCCACAGCACCACGGCACCCACCCAGGCTGGGGTGGGGGGAAAGGGCGCAGGCACCCTCCTCTCACCTGGAAGACGTCGTTGGCACACTTGCGGCAGAGGTTGTGCTGGCAGGGCAGGATCACCACGGGTTTGCTGAACATCTCCAGGCAGATGGGGCAGATGAGCTGCTTCTCCAGGCTCTCCATGGGGTTGCCATCCCGCAGGATGCCGGCTTGGAAATCCATCGGCACAGTGGTGGCTGCTCTCTCCCGCGCTCGGCTGTCGGTAGTGCCCCTCGTCCCGCTATTTATAAGTGACTTCCCGGTCACGCCAGCGCCGGGTCGGGTGTCCAGGGAAGCATCAGCACCTGTCACATGGGACTGAGCCATCGGGATGCCACCGGGCGGTAAACAAGCAGGGGACAGGCTGTACGGGAGGCCCTGCCTGCCTGCGGCTGCTGGCAAACCCACCCCAGAGCGGGGGGTAAATGGGGCCAGGCTTGGCTGCACATCCCCGGGGGCAGTAGGGCCGGATCTTGGGAGTGGGGGTGGAGGCAAGAAGGGGTGAGCAACAGCCCTGTGGTCATTAAGACGTTGTGAGGGTGCCAGGAATGGCACAGAGCTGGGCCAGCGGCAGCAAGTGATGACTTATACAGAGCATCCCCAAAATGCGACCACTCCTTGGGTGCAAAAGCAGCCTCATCACGGTGCTGAGGCTGTGCTTGGAGGAGAAAGGCAGCACCAGGGAGATGCAGACCCCATGCCTGGCACATGCACCAGGTTTCCCCCTTCCTACCCCAGGCAGGGATTCGGGGGGCTCTTCTGTATTCCCTGTATCCTTCTATATTCTTCTGTATTATGCAGAGGGAGCTACAGGATGCCCCCTGTGCTGCCATGCGCTGCCATAACGCAGCCGGCCCTTCTGCTTGGGTTCATACACAGCTCCTCAGGACCAGCACCCGGTGCACATGGCTGCTGCAGCAGTAAACAAGGGGTCGTGCCAAATGCCAGCGCCGGCCCACAGGAGACCTGTAAATACCCTGCATGAGGAGCCACGGGTGTTGTGCTGTTGCCTCTGGGTCATGCCGCGGGGGGGAGAGGGTGATGAGGGGTGGTGGCTGCTGCTGCACCTACAGCAGGCAGGAGGGAACGGGTGCTGGGGTGCATGAATGCATGGGTACATGGGTGCATGGGTACAAGGAAGCAAGGGGAGATGGGTGCACAGCTGCATGAGTACATAGGGATCATGGGTGCACGGGTGTAGGGGTTCATGGGTGCAGGATGCATGGGTACACGGATGCACAGGTACACGAGTGCAGGGTCCATAAGTACATAGGTGCAGGTGTGCAGCGATGCACGGGTGCAGGGGTTCATGGGTGCAAGTTCACAAGTGCCTGGGTGCACAGAGCGTGTTTTGGCTGCAGGCAGCCCCCTCCCAGGGCAGGGCAGCCCTGCAGTTGTTTTGGGTGCTCCTTCCGGACAGGCTCACGTGTCATCAAGTGACTGCGCTAGGACCAGCCAAGCACATCTTGCAAAACTGTCCCCATTTCAGCACTTGGAGCTCTTCCAGGGAGGAGCTGGCACGCAAACAGAGCTGGCAGACACTTGGCATGGCACTGTGGGAGCTGGCTGCTGACTACAGCCGGGAATGGGGCACCCGTATGTGCACCCGTCCCCACACCCACGAACTGGCCCTGCCAGGGGGTGGCATTGATTAACTGCTTCTGGACTCAGTTAAGGGGATTCATTGTAATGGAGGGGGTGTGATGTCCTAATCAGTTTTCGGAAGCCACAGGGGGCTTGTTGGCCCCTAATTGCCTTGGGGCAGCTTAGGGGCCTGAAAACTGATCAGCACCAGGCTTGTTCCCAATGGACCAGGGAGAATGGGAGCGTGATGCTCCAGTGGGAGCGTATCTGAACGGATTCCACTTGGCTCCCACAGGGCTCCCAGCAGTGGATGATGGCCCTGGCTTCTCCCCCGGTGATAGCTGCGTGATGAAGGGGTGGAGGAGACAGCGGGGCCATGGCAGCAGCGCTGCACCCCCAATTCCTGTTCATGGGGTGCAGTCACAGCCTGTGGAGGAAGGGACCGAGGTAGAGAGAGGGGACAGAGTGGGACAGAGCGGGATAGAGCAGGACAGAGTGGGATGGAGCGGGATAGAGCAGGACAGAGTGGGATGGAGCGGGATAGAGAGGGATGGAGCGGGACGGAGCGGGAGGGTGCAGGATGGAGTGGGACAGAGCGGGATAGAGAAGGACGGAGCGGGATGGATGGAGCGGGACGGAGTGTGATGGAGAGGGACAGAGCGGAATAGAGCGGGATAAAGTGGGATGGAGCGGGACGGAGCGGGACAGAGCGGGATAGAGAGGGACGGAGCGGGATAGAGAGGAATAGAGCGGGATAAAGTGGGATGGAGCGGGACAGAGCAGGATAGAGCGGGACGGTGCGGGACGAAGCGGGATAAAGCGGGACCCCGCGAGCCCCCGCACCGGGCAGCCTGGGGGCGGGCGTAACCGAATCGCGTCGGACCGCACAGACCAATCAGAAGGCGCAGCGGAGGCGCGGGGGCGTGGCCCGCGCGGGGGCGTGGCCGCGGCGACGCAGTTGTTGGGGGAGCCCTATAATGGCGGCCGGGCGGCGGCAGCGCGGTAGCGGCGCGGAGGTAACGTGGTGCTGGGCCCGGCCCGGGCCGGGGGACGGGACCGAGGTCGAGCGGTTGATCCCCGCTCGTCACAGTCGGGGCCGCGCCGGGCCCGCCAGGGCGGTGCCTCCGCTGCAGGGGTGCGCCCGGCTCTGCGGGGCCCCGGTAACCGCCGAGGCGGGTGCGGTGCAGCGGCCCGGCCGCCCCTCGGGCCGCGCCTGGCGGGGTGTAGGCCCCGCTGCCGGCCTCCGCCTGCAGCGAGCGGTGCCTCGGTGGCTGCGCGCTGGAGCCAGGTCCCCGTAGTGCCGGTGGGCTCCCGGTTGTGACGGCAGCTCCGGGAGCGGGGCGGGGGGGGGTGTGTGTGTGTGGTTTGTTCCATTGTGGCTGTTGCTAACGCGGCACGGAACGCGTTACCGGCTGCAGCAGGCCCGGCCCGGGTCGCTGCCCTGGGGAGCTGGCGGTATTTACCGTGCGCTTAGGCAAGAACCGCGGCGGTGCTTCCAGAGCAGCCGGGCCCGCTGTGGGGGTGAAGGGAGGCAGAGAGCACCCCCAGCGCTTGGCACTGTGACACGTTCTCTCTGGTACCAACGCACAGCAACCAACTCTTACACACGGGGGGGGTCTGCTCGTTTTGAGCTCGATGTGAGGGTGTAAAGCAGTCTTTCCCTCAGGAGTTATTTGGCTGCTGTTGGGATTACAGACCCTGCTCTTCTCCCCTGCATGGGAGGGGTTTTGGCCCACCACAGTTTAATGCTGAGGCTGTAATCTTAATCTGTGCCTCGCAGGTGCGGGCTTGGTGCATCTGGTGAGCAGAATCCGATGGTGGTGGTCTCATACATGCGTACCACAGAGTTGTGTGGAAGGTTACGATGTGTGTGTGGTGTTACCCTGAGGCTGATGGTACCTTTTTTTTTCTCTCTTTTTTTTCCCTTTTTATTTTTTTCTTAAAGAAAAATAAGTTCCTAAACCAGTGGAGATATTTGAACAGGCTCTTTTGATGTGTTTCCTATTGCCTGCTTTACTGACATAAAGAGAATTCCATTTACCCCTGGCAGTGTCACAAACCCTTTCAGTTGTGCTTTATTTGTGTTGTGTTTGGCTCTGTTTGCCCAGTGATAACTGGCTGGCCAAGCTTTTCCCCCCCCTGTCTATAGTCAGTGTCCCTTTTTGGTTTGGTTGTGTGAAGGTGGTGGGGGTGTGGTTTTGGTTTGTGATCTTGCAGGGAGGTGCGTAGAGAGGGTCATGAATCTACAGCAGTGTTTGGTGGCTTTTGTTTTGGTGTGTGTCTCACTTTACTTACAGAGCAACGTCTTAACTTTTGTCCTTGCCCTGTTGAGCAGAAGTGAAAGTCAGATGCAGGGCACAAGCTTCTGCAGTCAGTTACCCTTTAAACCTTCTGCAGCCGTAGACTCCTCAATCAGAAGAGACTTGGTGAAAAATCACAGTAATACTAAAAACCAGAAGCAGTCCAAAGCATCTGCTTGTCTTGGTATCAGTGAAAGAAATTCATGATGAAATTATACCCGAAACATTTATTTCCACAGTCATCTGCGTAACAGGCAGTGTTAATCAGATCTGTTACTGCTTGCCCACAGGCTTCAACTAGAACTTCTCCTTGCTCTTCCAGGCATCGATGGAGAGCATGGTACCATACTATTATTCCTGCAGATGCTCACAGAAGACACTGAGAGAAAGGAGCAGGAGCATACGGGATAGTCCTGTCTCAGTGCAATGCAAGTCTAGGTTTGAATTGTTGCCACCTTGAAAACTGGGCTGTATTTGAAATGTTAATAGTCCCACCAAAATGATGTAATTTCACCTTTCACTGGTCCGTGGCAACAGGTACAGGTTTACAGAGTAGCTTCTGGAACGTTTCAGCACTTGGATGCAGCATCAGTGTAATGCTCGGAGGCACTCTCCTGTTAGCGGCAGGGTTTCGGTAGGCCTCGTATTGCTGCACCAAACCACATGGGGGAAAATACAGCCCAGTTCTTGTTCATAAGTTTTAGTTCTGTGGGTTTTTCCCCCCTTCCCCAGAACCCTTGGTCTTGAAGATGGTGAGTAGCCAGCCTAAGTACGATCTAATACGAGAGGTTGGTCGTGGCAGTTATGGTGTGGTGTACGAAGCAGTCGTCAGGAAGACCTCTGCACGGGTCGCGGTGAAAAAGATTCGGTGCCATGCTCCAGAGAACGTGGAACTAGCTCTGCGTGAGTTCTGGGCACTTAGCAGTATCAAGAGCCAGCATCCCAACGTCATTCACCTGGAGGAGTGCATCTTGCAGAAAGATGGTATGGTGCAGAAGATGTCCCATGGCTCCAGTTCCTCCCTTTATTTACAGGTACATGAAGCTGAGGTAATGGGGTGAAAGTCATGATTCTGAACGTGTAGCTGGGAGGGAAGGAGGTGGGTAGCTAAGATCTCTGGGGTTTCTTGAGGTATCCATAGTTAGGAGAGGGTATTGTCTGCATTGTTGACACCCCAAAATAATTACATCTTTTTAAAAGAGCCTGTCTGTTGAACAGTTGCCTGTACGTTGTAATGTGAAGCCAGTGCCACTCCAGAAGGCTGGGGGGAGGTTAAATGCAAATCTGCTTTGATAATTTGAGGAAGCACCACAGGTAAAGCACAAGGGAGGTGCAGGCTGTTGTATTCCTCAGCAGAAGGCCTGCTGCAGGGTTAATGAGCAAGTATGTCTTGGGAGACTGCTCTGAAGCATTTCTTAATCTTGAATGTCCTTGGAAGAAGAAGTAAGAGTCTTGATTTAGGAAGCAAACACTTAGAATTCTCTCAGAAATGATCAGCAGTTGGCAGCATATGGTGAGCCATTTCCTGGTTTTGAAGAGCTATTAATATCTTCAAGGAGAGGTAAAGGTGTGATAAGTAAGGGATTAAATTTCACTCCCCTTATTTGGCTACTGAAAATGTTCTTTAAGTTTGAAGATGCGGATGGTTGAAGAATAAGCAGTTCTGGAAAGACTTTGAAAGATAATCACATTCCTTCCCTTGTGAAGGAGCTGCCCCAACTTGAAGTTCTCCCCTGGCAGGGATTTAATGTCTCTGGTTTAAAAAGTCCTGAGCCTGCTCGATGTTAATTGTGTCATCCCCAGTCAGCTTTTATCATTTCAGTTTCTGTTGTCATTCTTGCGTGTCTAATGTAGGGCCTTTTGTTGGTGAGCATTCATCTGACAGCCCTTCATGGCTGTCCACATCCTGTTGTGCTGAGTGCTCTGTGAGCCTGAGAAAGAGGATTCTTGCTTTTGTAAACTTGCTGTAGCTTGGTAGTTGTTACTGACCTGCTTTCATGAAGGGATTAGGGTAACATAATACTGGCCAGCTCATGTGGGAGGTGTTAGTGCCTTACCTTCCTAGTCCTTAGTGGGTCTGTGAGAGATGTGGACACTTGTACAGAGAGAAACTTTAAAACCCCACAGGGTGGAAGGTGAGGAGAGCTTCCAGCTCACCTGCAGCACTGGCTTTTGATGGTGGTGCCGGTTAACAATGCAGCATGTAGATCTCACCCATGTCAGGTGCAAGCTGTTCAGAGCAGAGGGGAGTGGAGGGCAGAGCTGACTGATGAGGCTGGGATCACTTTATAATAGCATGTGCTGAAACAGAGAAAATCAGATCTTGCTTGGCTGCTCTCTACTCTCCCCACCCCAGGTGGGGGAAGTAGTGTGTTACAGAGCTGCACTGGTGTAGTGGGTGAGGAGGTTGCCTGGGGAAAGGGATATTGGTGTCTCCTGAAGGGCTGTGGGGCAGATGCTTCACTAGTGTCAGCTGAACTAAGTCAGTGAAGTGAGAGTCCTGAACCAGCCTGATCTTGTGGTGCTTTGCAGCTGGCACAGATCTGGTAGTGAAGTCTTAGTGCTGAGCTAAGATGCAGTTACAGCTTCTGTAAAGGTGTGGGGGGAAGAGCCGTGGCTTGGTGCTCGTTTGGCAGAGGGGGCACCCTGCTGCCCTGTGATACCTTCATCTCAGTTACTGATTGTAGACCTGAAACAGGTTGTTTTCTAGCTCTAACCTGGATTTACTGTTTTAAGTTGGTCTGGTTTGGGTACTAGTTGTGCTAGCAGTTAGATAGCTATAAATTGCTAGGAATTTTGCTCTTGGGAAAGGTCACTTCTTCAAAGCACTTCAAAATGTTGCTCTAAATGTGAATAGCTACCTCAATTTTTGCAAGCCTGTAGGAGCTGTGTTTGCTTTTGTATACATTGGTTGCTACTAACAAACAATTGCAAGACCTCCATCAGGATTTACCTGCTGCTTAGTGCCACCTCAGAGGAGCTGAAGAGGCAAATGTGAGCTTGTGTAACTGGGATTAGTAAAACTGATTGCTGGTTTTGCTTTGCTTTCTGTTTGAGGCAGCTGTTAGAACTGGCTGCTCAGGCTACACACTACTTATGTTCCAGAAAACAGCTGATGGATCATGATGGTGGGAGAGCTGTTCTGCAGCAGCTGTGCCTGTAGATTAGCATTCTCCTAAGGGAAGGGATCCTGTGTTAATGCTTGCTAGGATACATTCCTGTGGAAGGAATAGAGAAGTCTTTAAAAACTTGTTGTGGAGCGGACAAGCCCCTGGCACTGTTCAGTTGCTTGTTAAGACTTTGTTTATAAGTTGAAGTTGTTGACCATATGGGTGGGACAGGCTTTGTTGGGCAGGGACACTGTCCAGCTGGAGCAGATGGGAGTGCAGTGGCCACTGAGTGTCTTTCAGAATAGTTATTCAGCTTCTGGGCAAGAGCATGAGCTTGATATGCTTCGTCTGCATGAAAGTGAGGGGGCTGTCAAACACTGTGACTTCTAGTTTTTTTAAATCAGAAACTTGGCATGAGTTTTTCTTTTCACCAGTCAAAGTGTCTTCCTCTCTGGACTGTTGAGAGGAGGATCCAAACTCCACGTGTTTTTCCATCATATCTTTACATTCTTGTGATCATCGGGTAGTTACGGTATTTCTTTTCCTTGTTGCAGCTTGTAGAGACCTCATTAAAAGGAGAAATAGTCTTTGACCCCAGGAGTGTTTATTACCTCTGGTTTGTGATGGATTTCTGTGATGGAGGAGACATGAATGAGTATCTGTTGTCCCGAAAGCCAAACCGCAAGACCAACACCAGCTTCATGCTTCAGCTCAGCAGTGCCCTGGCATTCCTGCACAAAAATCAGATTATTCATCGTGATCTCAAACCTGACAACATTCTGATCTCTCAGAGCAGGATGGATGCAAGTGACTTGGAGCCTACCCTGAAAGTGGCTGATTTTGGGCTGAGTAAAGTATGCTCAGCCTCAGGACAGAATGCCGAGGAGCCAGTCAACGTAAATAAGTGTTTTCTATCAACTGCATGTGGGACTGACTTCTATATGGCCCCTGAGGTCTGGGAAGGACACTACACTGCCAAAGCAGACATCTTTGCACTGGGGATTATAATCTGGGCAATGCTGGAAAGAATCACATTTATAGATACAGAAACCAAGAAGGAACTCCTGGGGAGTTACGTCAAGCAGGGGACAGCGATCGTGCCCGTTGGAGAGGCCCTCCTGGAGAACCCCAAAATGGAGCTGCTCATCCCTGTGAAGAAGAAGTCCATGAACGCTCAGATGAAACGGCTGCTGAAGGAGATGCTGGCTGCCAATCCCCAGGACCGCCCCGATGCCTTTGAGCTGGAGCTTCGATTAGTCAACATCGCTTTTAAGGACAGCAGCTGGGACACGTGATGGGGGCCCGGCTGTGTGTGTGTGTGTCCTGATAGAGCTGCTTCTCACTGAACTGATAGTGCAGCTTAACAGCAGTAAAAGAAACGAGCCTGAACTCCAACCTGCAGGGTGTAGTTTCTACCAAATGAATCTCTTTTTGAGTCTCATGATACGAGTGTCGAGGCGGCTGCTGTGCGTTGATGTGTATAATACCAGGGTGTTACATGCAAGTGTAAGGTGTGACAGTGTTTGTCGGTGTATGCTGGCAGTGGGATGTCTTTAAGAGCTGAGGCTTTACTTCTAGCACTATGTCATGGAGTATTTCGTACATTCCAGTTTCCTATGTGAGTATTAGGAACTCTAATGGAAAAAAGATTTGCATGCTGGTAGTGCAAATCTTCAAGCTTTGTAAAGCAATTCTGTGTATATATTTATGTATATGAGTGACTGGGAGTGTATGCCACTTAAATTATTTGGTGTGGGTCTGCATGATTGGGGTCTGCTAGAAAACAAGATGAAGATAGATGAGAAGCATTCCTCCTCCTTCAGGCCTGAATAACTTGATTATTTATTTTTGTTATCTAATGTCAAAGAGAGGCTCTGAGACTTGACAAAGAGAAATTGCAATGCAAGGGGCTCAGCAGTTCTCAAAGTGCTGATGTGGCCATGCTGAGCACTTACAGCTTCATGAGCTTGTCACTGGGAGTCAGAACCGTATGTAGTTGGGTACTAGCATGTTGCCTTGCTCTTTAATCATTCAGTTTTGCTTTCTCCTAGGGATCAAACACTTGATTAATCAGTTAATCTACACTTTCACACATGCTCTCTATCTATAATTCAATAGCACTTTGAGGATTTATAATAAGAGTACTTTGGGCTTAGCTTATGGAAAATGAATGAGGGAATCCAGCAGCATAGAGTGTTCTTTTTAAGATTCTTTAAAATATGGGGGTGGTTTTCCCATTAACTAGATCTGACCAGTGACAATGGTCGTGGCCTCTTCCTTTCTGGCACTACCTCTAACATGGTGGTGAGGAGGAGATAAAGGCGTGACTGTTTGTCTTGTAGCACACACCTCTTCAGTAACCAGTATGTGAGAGGTATCTCCCATTTGTGTGGCAACCTTGGCTCTTTTTTTTCCAGTTAGTGTTGTTCCTTTTAAAGAAGTAATATTCACTTAAAAACACAGATGGGGAGATGTAGCTTTGAAGTGGTTGAAAGGCTGCTTATCCTCAGCTCTTATTCCACAGAAGCAGACTGATATGCCGAGAGAGGACTATGGCCTCTCTCATCTATTTGACCTCTTGGAAAAAAGTAGAGTCTTAAAGAATTGCCTTTACAGCAACAACAAAGGCCAGTTTTCATCACAAAATCAACCTAGTGTGTTTTGGTTTTATTTTTCCCCTAAATTTACCTGGAAAGTGTTGTATTTCCCTGTGTAATTTACTTCTCAGCTATGTTCCCTGTTAGTGCTGTGAGAGCAGTTCTGATTAGTCATTGTTCTGCCTTTTTGTTCTTCCAAAAGCAAAGGATTCTGATTCTGCCAAACTTCTGAGGCTTTACAGAGTACAGATGGCTCTTACCTGGTGGTGTATAGAGTGGTGGCAGTTACTTAGGGAGCTTTAGTCCTTAATCCTTGTTATTTTGCTTCACCACACCTTAGCTTCACTTCCCAACCTGACGTTGTCATAAAGTGATTCTCAGATGATACTTTGCTGTTTCAAAGCAATGTTTTGTTTAGAAGATGCTATAGAAGTAACTTGCAGAAGACTACAAGCAGAGCAGTAGAGTTCCAGTGTAAATGGGCAGCGATGGAGGGGTGACTGCATCATACTGAGGACAGGCCTGTTGCCTCTATAGATGTCCCCGTGTTGCTCCTTCCCTGCAGAGAGCTTAGTCTGTAGAAGACTCGGAGCCTATGTGTGAGTAGCCATCGGAAGAGATCTATTTTTTCTTGGGCTCTGCAAACAGAGATGTGTGTGTTCTCATTTTACCCGAGTTCGGTACAACTGAAGCCTTGGCCTGTTATGGAAAGGAAAACAAACTGCTCGCTATCTGTGCCAGCACTGTTCCACAGTGCTTACATTTATCTCAGCAGGGGCACTCGATGTTTGTAGAGGGCATAGAACTTTTCCATGTTGAACTTAGGAGCTCTATAAAAAATCCATTGCCAACTTCCTCCTCGCTTACCTCCCCCAGAAGCCAGAATCAGCTGTTAGCTTGAAGTATGCACTTACTACACAGTAACACTTTCTCTTTAAGGTGCTTTGCAAATCCTCTGGTTCTCTGAAGTATTTCAAAGGCTGAACACTGAGTATGCTGCCTGCCTGCAGTGCAGCAAGGAGTGAACGGCACAGGAAATGGGTGTTTTGACTTCCCAAGTGTTTCTTTGCACTGACGGCCACTTTAAAACATGGGGGTACCTGAAATCCCCCTCATGGTGCTTTGCCTTGCTGTGGAGTGTTTCCTTGGTTAACACTGAATCCTTGAATCTGTGTTCTGTTTGGTTTCTGTTCTGTTTTGATAAATCACATCGTTGTAGCAGCTCTGGAGTTCCTCACCAGCGTGACACAAAGTCAAGAGACATCTTCAGCACTTAGAAAAGATTTCTTTTTCAAATCTTTCTTTAAAAACTGTAAAATATATTTTACAAAGAATTTATAATGAGGAAAATTGTGCAATTTCAGTTCATGACTGTTTTTTGAAATAAAACCTGATTTTCAATGAAGTTGTTGAACTTTATGCAGAGAAATGCTTTCTTCTCAGTCGGTGCAATGTCTGCAGAGCTACACAGGAGTTTGTTTGCTGTGCTTAGGGCAGAAGTAAGCTGTAGCACTTCAGTCATCCTGTAGGTTATCCTCAGCTTTTGGAAGATGCTGGGTTGGTTAATAGCAGTGCCACTCATCTTCTCTGGGTAGTAGCAGTGCCAGACTTCAAGTGATGTGTGATGTGCAGCTGGAGGAGTTGACAGTGAGGCTGAATGCATGTGAAAAGGGAGCTGGCTCCAGACCACCTGAGGTGAGCCATGTCCATGTGGACCCTGTGTGTTCTACTGAGCCTTTTTAAGAGTCAAAATGCTGTTCTTGTGGCTGTACCTCATTTCCAAAGAGGGGATTAAAGACAAAAAGCATGATTCTTGCATCCAGTACATACCTGCAGTTATTAGAAACACACCAAGTACCACCATGGACTGTAAGCAAACATACTGCTAGTACTACTGAGGATGCAAACAGATGCTGCCATGGTCCTGGAGTGAGTGTTTCCCCTCTAGCTCCTGTGTTTGCTGGAGCAGGATTTCATATCAAAAGCCCCCACCCTTTGTTCTGTGGGTGAAAGCTGTTGTACCACAGGCCCTGTGCAGAGGACTGATGGTGAATTTATGCTCTGCCCTGCTTCCCTCTGGTGCTCCTGCACCAAGCACTGCTGGCTTTGGCTGGAGCTGGTGGAGGGAGCAGACGTCCTGGCTTTTGGGACCTCAAGTAGGTGTAAGTAGTTGGAGGTTTGTGAGGGTCTTGTGAGCCCTGAGGAGCCTTAGGAATAGAGCTCAGGAGCCACTGTTACTTGGGCATAATACAAAAACGTAGTAGTGTTTTGCATGTTTGTTGTGGGTTTAACTCCATCTGGCAGCTAAAGATCAGAAGGAAGGTAAAACGTGTGGCTTGAGATAAGAGCAGTGCAATAATTAAGGCATAGCAGTAATAAGGAAAAGGGAAATAAGAGGGAAAGATCAAACAAAACAACCCCAACCAACAGCAGTGATGTGCAGTCCTATTGCTCAGCCCCCACTGACCCATACTGAGCCTGACCTGAGCAGCTATCCAGCTCCCCCCGGTTTCTCTATTGGGCATGATGTGCTGTGGGATGGAATATCCCTTTGGCTAGTTCAGGTGTCCTGTCTGCTCCCTCCTGGCTTCTTGTGCTGCTCCTCCTCACTGGCAGAGCACGAGACTGGAAAGTCCTTGATCAGGGTAAATACACCCAAAGCATTGGTGTGTTATCGGTGGTGTTCTCAGGCTAAGGCTGAAACCACAGCCCTGCACCAGCTGCTAGGGAGAAAATGAGCTTGGTTACAGCTGAAATCAGGACAATGTTTTAATTACCGTTGGAGCAAAGGGACTGGGAACAGAGCAACCAGGAAATGCTGCAAACCGGTTGGTCCTGCCCTTTCTTATCCCTGCAACAAACCCAAGCCCAGCCACATGGGCCGTGCTCTTGCATCGGCACCTGCAGATTCCTGTGCATGCTGGTGCCAGAACTAGGCAGATTCCCCCCTTGGCAGGATCTGTATTGGAGGGTAAGCACCTGAATTAAAGGAGAAGGTCACACCTTGGATTCCTTGGAAGAGTGGGGATTTTCAATACAGACACAAGCTAAATTCCTCCCCCACACAGTGAAGAAGCCTGAGCCTTGAACTGTATCTAATCCATGGCTGGGAGGGAGGGCAGAAACCTGCAAGGCACTGCCCCGGTGCCGAAACTGGATGTAACCAAGGCTCAGATAACCCTAATTCTGCTTTGCTTTCCTCGCTGTGCACAAGCTGAGGCCCCATCTCGCCTGTTCCGTTCCCTTGGGCAGGTCCTCGCTGGGCAATCCAGGGCTTGGGCGCTCGCCTTGGCTCTGGTTTTGCTTTGTGTTTGGTGCAGACTGCAGCGTAATGGCAGATGTTGCTCTGTGGTGGAGATAAGGCTGCTGTCCCGCTCCTCCACCCCTTGGAAAGCTGCCCTGGCGTCGGAGAAGCAGCTTTCCCCCCTCCACTGTGCCATAGGTGCGGGGCAGATGCGCTCGGACTGCGGGCAGCACAAATGGGGGACTTTGTGTGGCTTTTCCCTTTGCTCCACGGATGCTCTGCAGATCCTTCCATGGCACGTTGGTTGTTGAGCATTTCCTGTCTTTGCCGGGGGTTTGTGCGGGGAGCAGAGGACTGGAGCGTGTAAACCCCGACTGTTTAATGGGTTTAGTTCCCCCTTTGGTAGCAGGGAGCTGTGGATGCAAAGTGCAGTTTCTCTCCTTAAGTGCGATGAGGGAGGAGGGATGTGCCTGCGGTGCCACGAGTGTCTGCACTGTAGGAGGTGGAGAGACAAGACTTGAGCTGCCGCAGGTCTCCTCTCTTGGCTCCATGAGCTTATTAAGGGGGGGTCTGCGTGCTCTTGGGAGCAAAGCAGATGAAACACGGAGAAGTGACCTGGAGGATGAGCCAGCACCAGCGCTGGCTGGTGGAGGGGAGCTGCAGCCCAGCCCATGCGCTTGTGCAATCCCTTTGTTCCCACGTGAATGTGCAGAGTCTTTGGCTGCCTGAAGTGAAAAGGGTTTGCATCAGGGCTGCAGTTTGTGAGGAGGGGCCTGGGCTGAGCCGTGGGGCTGAGCTGAGCTGCCCGGGGGTGGTTGGAGCTGTTCTCTTTGGGGCTGCCCCATATTTGCTGTCTCCCGAGGGGGCAGAGCTGCTGCCAGGGCTGCGGTTGCGCAGAGGCTTCTTCAATCTCCGGGCTTTCAGATAGAGGAGATGCAGCCTAAAAACCTTTGCAGGTCCCTTGCAGCAGGCGGTGGGGTCAGCGCAGGTGCTCGCCTCTCACACCGGGGATGCTGCTGCCCTCAGTCCTGGCACCTTCCTCCAGCTCTGTCTGCCCTCGGGGTCATGGTTCTGCCCTGTTTTGCTCTGCAGCCATCGGGTTCTGAAGCCCCCACGGCAGGGTTTGAACAAGGAGCCCCGCTGCTGTCTGGTTCCTCCTTGTGGTCGGTGGTGCCTTAGGTTAGCGATGGCTTCAGGGTTATTCAAGCCCATTGGAGCCAGCGGTACGGCGAGGCTCCTGCCTGCCCCTTAGGGAAAGCGCCTGCACCCCAGGCTCCCGCTGGCTTGCAGCCACCCAGCTCCCAGGGGCTGCTCTCCAGGCATCTGCGTGGAGCTGGGACCACGAAGGGCCTTTTGTGGGATGTGAAAGCAGAGCAGCAGGCTGCAGCAGATGGCTGCTATCGGGTGCTGCAGTCCTGCCTGCGCCTGGGTTAAAGTGGGGTTTTACAGTTCTCTTTGTAAAGGAGAAATGCATCTGGAAGGGGTTGGATGGGAGCAGGTTTGTCCCTGCCATGAGGGGGCCTGCAGGAGCAGGGCTGTGTCATCAAGCTGGAAAGCGGTGCTGGAAGAAGAAGGAATCTCTTTGAGGGCTTCCTCAGCCTCCTCTCACCCGCTGCAAAGCTGGAGAGTTCGTTACCGGCTGTGCCCAGGTTTGCTTTGCTTGTCTGGTACCTTGCTTGCTTCCCAGTGAGCTGGGGGGGAAGCAGAGCCCCAGTGCAGAGCAGAGCACGCCTTGTGAGAGCTCCGAGTGTTCTGCAATGAGAACAAGGGACTTTGAGCATCCATGGGACCCAGAAGAGCCACCAAGAGGCTGGTAAGTTGGGTAAATCCCTTCCTAGAAGTCACAGTGACAAAACCCCCATTTGCCTCCCCAGGGGAAGCAGGAGCTGCCTGGGATGCTGATGCCAGGAAGGGCCCCTCAAATCATCCCTTGTTGTATCCCAAAGGGGATGTGCTTTGCCTAAATGAACCAGTTCAGCTGTGCTCTGAGGAGGAGCTGGAGAGAGGAGCAGTTGCTCTGGGACAGGGGCAGGCGTTTGGTAGGAGCATCCCATGGGGACACCCTGTATCCGCTGGAGAAAGGGGAATATGAGGCTGCTCTTACTCACTTGTGGCTTTCCCGTTATTCCTGCTCAGGAAACAAAACCTGTTCTGATAAACAGTGATTCACCTTGTCTGCAGTTAAGAACAGCTCCTCTCCCCTGTGGGAACGTGGGTGCCCCTCTTCCTGCGGCAGATCCATCACTTTCCCCCATCCTTTTCCCGTTTCCCTCTGGAGGTGGTTGGATTTGCTCTGGCATGGCCGAATCGTGCACGCAGAGCCTGAGTACTGCTGGAAGAGGCAGCTCCCCGCGTTGCTCCTCTCCAGGTTTATTGCAATAGAATAGGTCCTGTCCCTTCCTTGCTTTTCCTGGGGTTCTTCCCAGTGCCTGCAGAGCCTGGACAAGCCCTGGCTGCTCTTACCCTGCTCAGCCTCTGGTTTAGCCTCTGTTTTCATCAGCCCAGGAGTCCTGGCACTGGTGCTGTCGCACAGGGAAGTGCTGGATGCAGACCCAGTTCCTGGCACTGCTCACATCCCAGTTCCTGAGCAGCAGCACCACATGGAGGAACTGGGATGGTCCCAGTTGGTCCCGGGCCAAATGCCTGAGCTTTGTCCCTGCTGGAGCCTGCGCTGGGCAGTGCTCTCCATCCACACCAGCTGCGGGAGCCGGAGGGAGCCGGTGCCCCCCCCCTGCCCAGCCACAGCAGCCCCACGTTCGCAGCCCCCCAGGCAGGAGCAGGGGATAGGGGGGTGCCCCTGGGAGCATCCAGCCCTGGGCGGAGGTAAAAATAACCCCTGGGCCGGCTCCAGCCCATTGTGGCTTCCTGCAATTTACAGCCCTTCCCGGGGAGGGGGGAAGAGGAGGCAGGAACTTGCCTGGTTCGCTTTGACCCTTTCGCCACCAGCAGAGAAAGTGCCAGAAGGACCTTGCCTCCCTCCTCCTCCCTCGCTGGATGGGGCAGGATCCTGGGGAAGGACCTGGACCCGCACCCAGCATCCACCCAGGTGGATGGAGGAGCGGGAACTGCTGGAGTGGACGTGGTTTCTCTGGCCCGTCCTTGATGCGCTGTGTGCTGGGGAGGGACAAAGAGACTCAGTCCTGCCTGGGAGGAGGCACATCCCTGCTGTGGATCCCAGAATCCTGGCCAGGCTCCTATAAGGAGGTGGCAGAAGGAGGAGGAGAGCTGCTGAGGTGAGCTGGGGCTGCAGGAGAGGGAGTTGTCACGCTGGCTGGGCAGGGTGGGCTCCAGGGTGTGAAGGCTGTGGCTGGGGCACAGCGCTCCTGCTGGTGGGGCTGGGCTGGAAGGGGTTAATGGGGTGGCTCCTCCTCAACCTCTACATGAGGCTACTGCTTGCCCTGGGCTCAGTTTGCTGTGGCCGGCAGAGGGGCAGGAGCCCAACGAGAAGAGAGCATCCACACATCCCATCCCTGCATCGGCTCAGGAGCCAAGCGAGAACAGAGCATCCCGCACCCCGTCCCTGCATCCTTGTGTGGGGTCAGGAGCTGAGCAAGAACAGAGCATCCCACATCCCATCCCTGCCTCCCTGTGGTGGCTCAGGAGCCAGGCAAGAACAGAGCGTCCTGCATCCCATCCCTGCATCCCTGTGTGGGCTCAGGTGAGCGAGAGCATCCTCCACCTGCCAAGCCCAGGTGCTGGGCATGATCCTGGCCTGGTGCAGGGCACTGGGCTCGTTGGCTCTGCCAAGGCAAAGCTGGAAGGGGATGGGGCTGTGCTGGGTGCATCTTCCCTTGAGCTTCTGGGGATCTCTGCCCAGCAGTGGGGAGCTCAGCCCTTGGGAGCATGGGACCGGACAAACCACGTGCCTCAGTTTCCCTCTTTGTACAGGGCTGGATGTGGCCGTGGGGTTGTGTGGAGCTGAGCAGGCAGAGGGCTCCTGGGCTGTTGCTCTCCAGTGATCCTGCTCTTCCCAGCCCCATATCCCTGCTGTCACCTGGTGAGGCTGCGGGGCTCGGTCTCCATGACCATTTAGGCCTCTTCTGCTCAGTGAAACCACCTGCTTTGGGCATTTACAAACCCTGGCCCAGGCTCCAGACCCCCTTCCTCTGGCACCCACCCCTGGATCCACAGCCCGGCCCTGCACAGATGCTTGGGCACAGCTGAGCAAGAGCCATCACGCCCCAGGGCTGATAAAGCCCCTTTGCTCTGTGCCCCCCTCACTGAGCAGGAGATGCCTCAGCCTGGCTGCAGGGAGCATGGCCCAGACACCCCAGAGCATCCTGGTGCCACCACGCAGGGGCCCAGGGGCCCAGCTCAGCAGCTCTCCCGTGCACGGGCTTTGTTCTCCTGTCCCTGCGCTCCAAGATAAGGCAGCGGCTCTGGTATTCCTTCCTGTTGGAAGCTGCTCCTGTGGTGCGGGTGAAGCCGGCAGATGGTCAGCACATCTTTCTTCCTGCCCATGGATTGTTTGTGCCCGGCTGGCAGAGCTCGCTGCTTGGCCAAAGCATGGGATCAAGGGAACCTCCAGTTCTGCTTTATCCCCCCCTCCATCCACTTCCTGCCACTGCTGCATCCTTGGTGCTGAGCCCGGATCTCCTCTCTCCTCCCAGGGCCTAATCCAGGAGCCAAGCGAAGCTTTGGGAGCCTCCCCGCCCGCAGCACCGGACCCCTCCTCAGCCACTCGAGGGGGAACAGAGCAACCGGGGTTCACGTTCAAGGGCTGGGGGCGATGGTGCCCCCGGGCAGCCCCCCTCTTGCCGCCTGCGCCTCCAGCAACCTGCACCTCGTGGTCCCCGGCCGCGGCTCCCCCCTGGCCCGGCTGAACCGGAGCCCCGGGTGGCCGCGGGAGCCGGGAGGTGGCGGGGCCCGGACGTGCAGCGCCGTGGAGCGGCTGGAGGCCGACAAGGCCAAGTACGTGAAGTCCCTGCAGGTCATCAACCGGCGGCAGGAGCCGGCGCTGCGGAGCCGCTCGCCCTGGCTCTCCCCCGGAGCCCAGCGCGCCCTCGCCCGCCAGCAGCGGCACGAGTTGTGCCAGAGCCCCGTGCTGAGACCCGAGGCCCTCCTCATCCACCGGCAGGGACGGGACTGCCCGGACGGGGACAAGGAGAACGCCGACGGCTCCGCGCTGCCGCGACCGCTCTGCCAGGGCCCCCGCAGGGACAAGTGCCCCGGCTCGTCCCCTCCCAGGGGGCTGGGTGAGGGGCCGCCGGCATCCCAGAGCCCCGAGACCCCCGTGCCGTGGGTGCCCACAGAGGAGGAGGAGGAGGAGGAGGAGGCGAGGACGCCGGGTGCCGGCAGCGGAGGTGGCAGCGCTGGCATCGTCGCTCTGCCCGGCGGCTCCGTGGCGCAGCCCCCCGGGAAGCCGGCGCTGGCTCTGCGCCTGTCGCTGCCGCTCTCGGAGCAGGAGCGGTTCTTCAACTGCTGCGGGCTGGACCGGGCGCTGGTGGAGCTGCTGGGCCGGGAGAGGTTCGTGCCCGCGGGCTGGGATAACTCCCGGGCTCTGCTCCACGGCTCCTGCGAGTCGGAGCCCGGGCAGGCCTCGGGGGGCAGCGATGGGGAGGTGGGACCGGGTGAGGAAGAGCCGGATGCTCGGCTGGGCTCTGCCGTCTCGGTGGTAGAACGCAACGCCCGCATCATCAAGTGGCTCTACGACTGCCAGCGAGCGGGGGTGGCGGCCCAGGAGCCCGCTGTCTAAGTGGAGGTAGCCCCGGGGATGTCGCCGTTCTGGTGCTTACGGAGCAGCTGGCTGAGAGGGCCGCCAGGTCTACCCAGGACCAGGGAGGAGTCCACAGGGGCACCTGGAGGGCAGGTGGGAAAGGGGCTCCCCTGGGGGAGTCTGTCCTTGTCCACAGGGCTGGCAGGCTGCTGCCCCCGTGCCTGACCCAGCTCCATCCTCCCTGTCTCCGCTCATGCCCTGCACCAGCTGGAAGCCATGGGGTGGGCAGAGCCCGAGCCCCCCACTGCAGGCAGTGCCCACCCCTCAGGGGCCGGAGTAGCGCTCAATAAACCTGGCTCTTTTTTATAGGGCGTCGCGTGTGGTTCGTGTGGGGCAGAGCTTAGGCTGGCGGGGGGGAGGGACAGCTCCCCATCCCGCTGTGGGGCCACGCTGCTCCAGGGGCAATAGGGCTCCTGTGGGGGGACAAGGGCGAAGCAAGCACCAGGCAGGGCTCGGGGAGAAGGGGGCACCTCGGGGTCTTTAGTGCAGACACGTTGCGAAACACCGCGGAGCCCCCCTCGGCTGTGGGCAGGGGCTGCCCTCCGGAGCCGCTGGTGCTGCTGCAGGGTCCCGCTGCCGCATCCTCCTCTACTTGCCCTTGGGAGCGGTTTTATTCCGGATCTCGGCCAGTTTGCCCTCCAGGAAGCCCCAGCGGAAGGCTCCTTCCTCCGGCTCCCGCAGGTCGCTGCCATCGTCACCTGATGGCTCCGCGGGGCTCTCGGCCAGCTCCGGGGGGGACACCTCCTTGTCCAGCCCCGGTGCCTGCTGCCACTTGGTGGCAAAGAGACCCCAAAAGCTGGAAGTCTTCTCAGAGGGGGGCGGCTCCGGGGGCGAGGCGGCCAGCGGGCTGGGGAGAGAGCGGGCATGGGGATGTCGGTGTAGGGACCCTTCTCACTGCGTCCCACAGTGGCCAGGACTGGCACCCCCAAGGTCCCCCTCCATGCTGCCCCCCCAGCCCAGCCTCATGAGATCTGGGGGGGGGGGGGTCGTGAGCTCGCAGGGGCTGGATCCAGGCTCTGGGGTCCCCCCCCACTGAAGTGCCACTTACTGGTCTGCGCAGAGCTCGGGGCTGAGCAGTTGGTGCTCGTCCTCGCGGGTGAAGAGGGATGAAAGTGTCCGCCAGCCCCGAGCACCCACCCCCTGCACCTGCAGGGGAGAGGCAGCACTGGGCTTACTGGGGAGCCCTGGGTCTAAGCAGGGCCCCCGCGGCTTCCCCAAGCCCCCTCCTCACCTTCCTCGCTAGCTGGGACACGGGGCTGGGGCCCTCCTCCATCAGCACGGGAGGCTCAGCCATCTCCATCAGCTCAGGCTGGTCCCCCTGCAACGAACCCCAAAGTGAGGGCAGGAGTGCAGGCAAGGGGAGGGCAGGCAGCTCGGTCACCCCGCTTTGGGAGGACCCAGGCTCCATACCTCCTCCTGCAGCTCCCCGTCTGCCCGAGCCTCCCCCAGGGTCCGCAGCACTTTGGCCTTGTAGAGCTGCCAGAAGCCCTGGGCCATGGTGAGGGGCTCTGCGGGGCTGGGAGCCGGCGGGTGCTGTGGGGAGCAGGGCACCCCCGCGCCGCCCCGGCGATCCGGTGGCTTCATTAAAGTTTCAGGGGCTCCTTCCGAGCACAAAGGGGAACCTGAGCCCGGCCGGAGCTGGGGCAGCGCGGGAGCAGCCGCTCTCATCAGCTCCGCACCCCCCCAGTGCCCCCCCCCCGCCCCAGCCCCCCCTGCCCACAGCGGCCCCGCAGGGCTGGGGCTGCCCCAAGCCCGCCGAGCAGAGCGCACGCTGGGGCCTCGCACTGCTCCGGCCATGGGCTCCCATGTGTAACTGATCACCCGGAGCGGAGGAAACGCGATCGGGGCCGGGCCGCGCTGTGCTGAGCCCTGCCCGGCTCATCACAGCAGTGACCGGGCCCTGCGCGGAGCGCGGCCGGCGGACGGAGCCGGGGGGCGGGGCCTGCTGTGGGTGGGCGGGGCCCGCGTGCTTACGTCATTGGGTGGGCGGGGCCTGTCGCCGCGTGCGTTCGCGCCATGTCTCCGCGCAATGGCCGCCGCACCGGCGCGCACCGCTCGCACTCGCTGGCGCGGCAGCTGAAGACGAAGCGGCGCCGGCGCGACCTGGACGAGATCCACCGGGACCTGCGGCCCGAGAACGCGGCGCGGCTGCTGCGGCAGGAGCCCGACCCCGACCTGCCGGGATGCGCGCAGTTCTACTGCCTGCACTGCGCGTGCGTGCCGGGGCCGGGGGGTCTCTAACCCCTCGGGGGTCCTGCCCCATGGGAACCGGCCATAGGGGAACACACGAGAGCCATGGGTCTGGCACTCCCCAGCCTGACCCCCCCCTCTTTTGTACCCCTCCAGGCGCTACTTTGTGGACCTGACCAGCATGAAGGAGCACTTCCGGTCCAAGGTGCACAAGAAGAGGTAACGGGGTGCCGGAGCGGGGGGTCCTGAGCCACCCCGTGGTCCTGTGACCTGCGTCTGCTTCATGGGGGTGAGGCAGCGCCGGTTCTGGGTTTGAGGAGCTGGGGTTGAAAGCCTCACCCCTCCCCTCCGCCCTCCCCGCAGGCTGAAGCAGCTGCGGGAGGCACCGTACACGCAGGAGGAGGCCGAGCGTGCCGCTGGGATGGGCTCCTACATCCCCCCAAAGAAGGTGGAGGTGCAGACCCAGCCGCTGGAGGAGGTCACCGAGATGGAGGCGTCCAGCTCAGCGCCGCGGACTGAGGGGCCGAGTGGCTCTGTGAGGGTGCCTTTGTCTTCAGCTGTGTGAGAGGAACACGTCCCAGCAGGCAAACACTGCTCCTGGCAGCGCTGCTGCCCACGGCTCTAATGAGGAGAAGGAGCCAGCGAGACCCCAGGTGCCCCCATCTTCCCAGGGCAGGGGCAGGCTGCTTGTTCCCTCAGTGCTGGCAGGACTGTGCACTCCTCTCTTTGCTTGTGGAGCAGTTTTAGGCCCCTCTCCGTAGGTCAGCGGTTACCCCAGAGACTCCTCCATTAAAGCACGTCAGTGAACAGCCCGGCAGTGTTGAGAGCTCTCTGTCAATGTGCCTGCCCTGCTTGGGGCACAGCCTCATTGGTTGTTCTTCCTGATCATGCAAAGGGAAACAGCACCAGCCCAGAGGAACAGCCTTGTCCCTGCCTTGTTGGCAAAGCAGCTTCTGGTGCTGGGTCCCTAGAGAGGAGTCCTGATGTCCCCTGGAAGGAATACTTCCAGGCTCCTGTCCCTTAAACCCCAACGTCTACAAGTGATTGGGCTGGGGCTGCATGTGTGCTGTGATCAGGCTCCCTGCCTTGCGTGCACCAGCCCGATGCTGTGATCCTGCTGGTGACGCTGCCTGGGACTTAGTGACAATGTCACCACGCACTGCAGCGTGGGTATCACTGATGCAGCCCTGGCAGCAAACCGCTTGTGCCAGAGGTTCGCGTCTCCTGCCGAGCTGTAGTGCTGGGCTGGAGCAGCAGAAAAGCAGAGCAACCCCACAGCTGTGCTCAGCAGGAAAGGGTTTATTTCCATGCAGCCCGCCCGGATTTGTTCCCCCAGCTCTGTGGAGATGCAGTGTTGCAGCTCTGGGAGGGTTTGGTGAATGCAGGGTGGGGCTGGAAGGTTTCAGATGCCACCCCAGTGGGAAGCGCCTGCCAGGAGGCAGTCACTGACCCCATGGCCCCATCAGCCCCGCTCCCCATTGTTGCAGGTCCCAACCCTCCTTTTGTGTCACTAATGGTGCTCAGTGCTGGTTTCTGTTCCTGCAGGGTTCCGCTGGCTGTGGCTGCATGTGGATGGTGGGGGGCTGCATGTGGCCACCAGCGGGGTGGCTCCTTGGCCACCTCTTACTGGCAGGGGAAAGGAAAAAGGATGCAGCCCCCAGTCGCTCCCTCTTGTCTGTTTGTTCGGTCCCTGCTCCTGGGGCTGGATCCCGGTGTCCTGCAGTGCCTTGGCCCGGGGCTCAGCTGCCTGCTCCGGAGCCAGGAGGTGGCTTCTGCGTTCTCCATCCCAGCTGATGAACTGGCTCCCAAAAGCGGGGACAGACGTGGACAGAGGCGCGTGTGCCCTGGCCCCAGGGCCCTGTGCTGCCGGGGCAGGGAGGAAGGGCTGGGCATGGCGCAGATGAGCTGGGAAGACGCCGCAGCTGGCAGCAGAGCTGAGGTGGGGGCCAGTGGGCAGAGGGGAACCCTGACCCCCCCTGCAGCGCTGCCGGACCCCTCCTCACAGCTCCGGGGGGCCCTTGCTGGGGTCGGCCATCCTGCGGGCGCTGTAGAAGGAGAGGCAGAGCCCGGCAGCCGCCAGCAGCAGCGCCAGGGGGGTCAGCAGCCGCCCCCCCGGCTCGGCCCTGCGCCCTGCTGCCAGCTGCATCTGCGGGGGAGAGAGGAGAGCAGAGGGGAGCGGAACGTGAGGCACAGCCCCACAACCGCCAGGGGCAAGCGCCTGAGGCCGTGCCCTGAGCATCCCCATCACACCCAGCTGGGGGGATGCAGGGGCGATGGGGACAGCTTCGTGGTCCCCCGGGGGGGGGGGTCCAGGGGTGCTGTTACAGTGCCCGGTGCAGCGCTCGCAGGGTCCAGCAGCACCCTCGCAGCTAACCTGGAGGCAGGATACGGCCGGGCACGGCTCGCGGACCTGGCGGGCAGCACAGGGGTCCCTGTGGGTCCCATCCTCACCCCCCCGGAGTCCCCCCCTTACCTGGAGCAGCCGGAAGTACCCCGGGGTTAAGCGTCTGGGGCGGATGATCATGGCGCAGCGGGATCAGGCCCCGTGGGGCAGCAGCGGGGCCGCTTCCCCCCTGCCCAGCCTCAGACCCCTCACCCTGGCCGCTGTGAGGGGTCTGCGTCCGTCCCCGCCTGCCCCACGGCCCCCCCACCCCACACCCCCGGGCCGTGCAGCGCGCACCCAGCGAGCGCCGAGCGCTGTCAGCCGCGATCAGCGCCTGCTGCTCCCCCAAGCGCACACGCTGGGGCGGGGGCAGGCGGGCACCGAGGTGCCGGGGGAGGCCGAGCCGGGCCAGGGCCGCTCGGGGCGTTGGGGGGGGGTCACTGACGGGAGGGTTGGGCTGCGCTCAGCTGCGAAGGAAGCGGTGGGAATCCTGCCCCCGAGGGCTCTGTGAAGCCGAGCCTCGCACCCACAGGGCCGCTGGCTCCGGTTAGTGCCGGGCCTCGGCGCTCACCGCATGCCCTGCGTGGGGAGGGGGAGCTGCGGGCGCTGCCCTGAGCGGGGCCCGTTTGTCCCCGTGTGTCTGGGCCGTGACTCACCGGAGGCGCGCCCGGGCCTCGCCCCGCAGCCCCGCTCTGGGCCGTCCCGGTGAGCGGTGCGCGTGTGCGCCCATGGGGCCGCCCGGCGCTGGCGCAGGTGAGCGGCCGCTCCCGCCGCCCGTTCCGGCCTGGCCGCCATGGAGCCCGTGGGCACCTGGGGCCCGGCGCAGGCAGCGGCCTGGCTCCGAGGTGAGCACCGCGGCTGAGCCGGGGGGGGGGGGGGGGTACCCATGGGCTCCTTCCCCTTGTCCCTGGTGAGGGTTGGCCTCTGGATCCAGCCGGGGTTCGAGGGGGGGGGGGGGGGGGGCTCTGTCCGTGCGTGCCGTCTGGACTGAGACCGGCTCCACTCCTCGCACGGAGCGGGCTCTGCCAGCAGCCGGGCATGACCCGGGCAGGGGCTCCCGGGGACGCTGTGCTGGGGTGCCCGGACTCAGTGCGGCCTCGGGCAGGGCTGGACGGCGCCGTGCAAGGGTACCCCTTTGAGACGTGGGGGCTGGCGGGGCCCGACCTGCTGCGGCTCTCGGCTGCGGCGCTGGAGGCGCTGGGAGTACGGCGCCTGGGGCACCAGGAGCTCCTGCTGGAGGCCGTGGAGCAGCTCCGTGCCCTGGTGAGTGCTGGCACCCATGGGTGCTGCGGGGCTCCCGCGGTGGGAGGAGGGATGTGGGTGCACCCCGGGCTGGGGGAAGGGGGGGGGGGGGTGTGTTTGGGGCACCCTGTGTTGATGCAGGCGGGGATCTGGAAGCACCCCATAGACCCCCACTGCCCTCATCCGTGTCCCCGCAGGAAGCGGGGCTGGCGAGCACCAGCTTGCGGACACTGACGGAGAGGCTGCAGGAGCTGGCGCAGGGCACCCAGAGCTTGGTGCTGGGGGGGCTGCCGGCGGGGGCTGCCCCCCGGCCGCCCTCCCTCGCCCTCCTGGCTCGTGTCGTCGACCTGGTCAGGGCTGCCAAGGGGCTCTTCTCCTGGCTCAACAGGTCTGGGGTGGGTAAGGGCAGCTGCGGGTGCTGGGTGCCCCCCACAGCTGGGGCTGAGCTCTCTGCCCCCCAACCCTTCCATACCCAGGTACCTCTTCTCCACCCTCAACGACTTTTCGGCCAGCCAGGACATCGTCCTGCTCTGCACCCAGCTGGCAGAGGCGCTGCAGGCGGTGGGTGCCCAGGGTGGTTGTGCTGCCCCAAGGCCATGGTGATGGGTGTGATGCTGGGGGGGGTGGGGGTGGGGGGGTAGAGCCAGCCTCTGCTCTCATGTCCCCCAAAGCTCTGCCTGCTGGAGTGGGGGCAAGGGGGGATGTGGTACATGAGGGGGGTTCCCTGTGGGGCCTCCCCAGCTGGGATGGAAGGGGGCTCAGCCATCCCGTCCTGCTCAGCCCCGTGTCTTGCCTCCCCAGGACTGTCCTGCGGCCAAGAGGGACAGCCAGATCCTGCAGATTGTAAGTGCTGGGTGAGGAGGGGTTGGCAGGCACGGGGGGGGGCATAATGCTGCCACAGCCTCTCCTCAGCCCCCGCTGTCACCCGCAGTGCCAGCACATCGTGGGCATCTGTGAGAGCATCGTGGGCTGCAGCCCCCCGGCGCTGCTGGACCGCAGGGCTGTGCTGCAGCGTGTGGTGCTGCAGGGCAGTCCCCCCATGTCCCCTGACACCCTGATGCTGCCCTCCAGCCCGTGGGGGAGCCCCCCGACGTCCCCTGACACCCTAACGCCACCCTCTGAGCCCCTGGGGAGCAGCCCCCAACTCCTCACTGCCCCACTGGTGAGTCCCCATTGCCCCGGTGCCCCCCCCAGTGCCTGGCATCCCTCTCACACCTCCCTCCTGTCCCCTCCCAGGGCCTCAAGATCACCTCCACCACCTCCTGCCTGCACTTTGTGTCTGCAGCTACCTCGGAGGTGAGTGAGGGGCTCCCTTCCCTGCCTGTCACCCCACGCTGTCCCTCAGTCACCCGCTTCTAGCTCCTGCTGGGGGGGTTCCACCCCTCCCAGAGCTGAGCTGGGGGAGGCTGCCTGCAGCTAAGACCATGTAGCTAAGAGAGCAGAGCCTGGTCTGTGGTGGGAGCCCCCCCCGCATCCCAGTCCTACCAGCCAGTGCTGTGCCAGCTCAGGTGCTGGGTAATGGTTAACCCCTGTGTGCTGGTTACCCCAATCCCACCCTGCCTCTGCCCTAGGCCCTGGCTGCCCACAGGGGCCTCATCCTGCCGGGAGATGAGATCGTACAGGTCAATGAGCAGACTGTGGTGAGTTGGAGAACACATGGGCACAGGAGTGGTGCTGGTTTCAGCACTCATGGATGGGGAGCGGCAGGGCTGGAAGGGTTTGGGGGACACAGGGCCTGTGGGTAGAAGGTTTTAGGGGGGACACGAGACCTGCAGCTGGGAGGGTTTGCAGGGGGGTGACACAGGAGCTGTGTCCTGCAGAGTGCAGGAGCCATGGCTGGGAAAGGTCTGGGGGTCACAGAAGCCACTGTCTGGGAAGGTTTAGGGGATGTGGGAGCCATGGGAGTGCCTAGGGCTGGGAGGCAGTGGGGCAGTGTGGGGCTGTGGGTGTCCCCTGTGGCTCACCAGGCAGTGCACGCAGGTGGGTTGGACACGTGTCAACCTGGCAAAGAAGCTGCTGGAAGATGTGAGCAAAGTGACGCTGGTGCTGAAGAAGATCCCCCTTGACCTGCCTGGCTCCCCGTCCTCTCCCAGGCAGCAGGTGAGTGATCCCAGCGCTCCCAGTACAGCCCCAGTGCCACACTGGGCTATGCTGGGAACACCACAGGGATGCTTGGAGCTGGGGCATCTCCCATCACATTGGTGGTCCCTCAAGCTCTGGGCTCTCTGGCGGGATGTCACCTGGGCCTGACACTCCATCCGCAGCTCCTGGAAGCATTTCTGGATGCTGCAGATTCCACCAGCACCAGAAGCAGTGAGTGCCCAGGCAGCCCCGTGTCCCTGAGCTCCAGGTGAGCCCGGTCCCCTGGCACCCCAACTCCTCCAGCCCGGCCACCATGGAGCTGCATCCGAAGCCTCTTCCTGGCTGGAGTGGTGCCAGCAGCGTGGCCGCTGCTGCAAGCGTGCTGGGAAGCTGCCAGTGGTCTTAAGGAATGGAAAAAAAAGCGGTTGTGTTTGTAACTCATTCACTTGGTAACGTTTTAGTGGGGCTGGGGCTATATTTAGACGTGACTTTTCTCCTCTCCCGGAATGGAAAGGCGTGTGTGGAGCCGGTAGCAGGAGCCGCCAGGCCGGGCTCTGGCCCTGCTGCTGGAGCTGGTGCTGAGGCTCTGCTGCCATTGCCTCCAGCCCCACTCCTCCTTGGGCAGGGAGAATTGTGGGTGCCTGAGCAAGCGTGGGGCTGGCTGGAGCCCAGCAGTGGGACACCCACAGTGCTCAAGGGGGTTTGGAGCTTAAGGATCCCTTTTTCCTCCAGCGCTGCTGCTGCCGACTTTGACTCGGGGCCAGACTCTGCACTGGACCCTGTCACGGACGAAGAGGCAGGAGAGGACAAGCAGAACTCGAGGCTGCCCAGGGTGGCTGTGGGGGAGCTGCCAGCACTGCCCAGCTATGGTAGGAGGGGAGCAGAGGGGGTACCTGGGGTGCAGCAGTTTCTCCCCTGGGGCAGGAAGCTGCAGCCTTGATTGCTGTGTGCAGGTGCTGCAGAGGAGGTGGCACAGGAGAGTGGCTCCCCTCCAGGCACCCTTGCTGCAGAGCTCAGCCCCATGGCAGCCCCTGCGGAGGGGGCTGGGGGTGCAGACCTCAGCCAGCACCCTCGGGAGGTGAGAACTGGTGGAAGGGGAGCGCTGAGCCTTGGCTGGGGGGGGGACAGACACTGGGAGGGCATCAGTGTGGGGCACACAGGACATGAATGTTAGAGCTGGGCGGCAGAATGCCTGTGCTGGGGTGAGCTCTCTGCTGAGGGGAGTGCAAGCTGGGGGTGCCTAAGGGGCTGTGGGTACTGCTGGGGGGGAGTTGGGGTTATCTAATGCTGCTCTGCACTCACCCCCCCTGCGCTGTCCCTAAGCACTTGTCTCTCTTTCCCCATCCAGGGAAGCCCCCAGAGAGGACGCAGACCAAAAGGTGAGCAGGACCCTGCTGGGGCTGGTGTGCACAGGGACTGGGGGCTCCCCCAGCCTCTGCCTCCTGCTGCCTCTCCCTGCTCTTGACCCCCCCAATGCCCTGGCTGCCAGGAGTGGCGAGCAGGCTGAGCCGCCGGCGGGTCTCGTGCCGGGACCTGGGCCGGGTGGACTGCGATGGCTGGCTCCTCAAGAAGAAGGATCACGTGGGCTTCATGGCCCAGAAGTGGAAGCGGTGCTGGTTTGTGCTGAAGGGCCACACGCTTTACTGGTACCATCACCCCAACGTGAGTGGCAACCCCAGGGTGTCCTTGGGGTTCCTGTCCCCCGCACTCGCTTGGGTGCTGGACACAGCTGCCTCCTGTGCAGGATGAGAAGGCTGCAGGACTCGTCAACGTGGCCACCTATGACCTGGAGAGCACAAGGGAGCAGAAGAAGAAATAGTGAGTGGGGTCTGTCTCACCGTGGACCTCCTGGCTGCTGGTGGAACGGGGTGGGTGATGCTGTCCCAAGGGCACATGCTGAAGAGTCCTCCTGGGTGCCACCTGCATGTCCCTGTGGCCATGATAGGGTCCCCCTGGGGCTGGTGGTGTCCCCACAGGGCTGCAGGACTGGCCTTCCCGCAGCATGGGAGCCCCTGCTCTGAGCAATGTGTATGTTGTGCTACCGGTGTTACTTGGGACAAGGATGAGCACCAGAGCAGCCTCAATGGCAGGGAAAAGCCTGAACTCCAGGGCTGGGTTGGGATGGTGGGGCTATGGTACAGGAGAGGCTGGATGTGGGCTCGGGACTGGCTCTGCTGCTGGATAACCACAGCAGCAAAAGCAGCTGCCTGCTTGCCCTGCTCCAGCGTGTTCCAGCTCTGCCATCAGAGGTACAAGCCCTTCATCTTCGCTGCAGAAACGCTGGCTGATTTGAGCATGTGAGTAACACACCAGGCAGCGCCCACCAGTGCCGGTCCCACGGCACGGGGCTGGCCATGACCTGGCTGTATGTGTGTCCTTTCTTTCCCCAGGTGGGTCAGTCACTTAATAACAGCCAAAACAAAGTACACGCTGGCCCACCAGTTGGTCCCAGACAGGGAGGAAGGTAACCGGCCCTTCTTGGGGTGGGAGATGGGGTCAGTTCCCCTGGGGGAGATGGGAGCCCTGCGGGGACAGCTATGCCCGGTCCATCATTCCCATCATCTGGGGGAGATGTGGGAAATGCTCCCTGAGAGGAGGTCTGGGGTGATGCTGAGGGCTGGGAGGGGGGGCAGCAGGGGCTTCCCACTCCCTCTGCTGTCACTGTCCTCCCCTTCCACCTCCAGACTGCTACAGTGAGACAGAAGCCGAGGACCCCGATGATGAATGCCCCAGGCCTGGCTGTGACCTGGTGAGTTGCCCTTCGGGACACCCTGGGGAGGGGATGGAGGATCCTTGTCTCACCCCATCTGTCCCTCAGCCAAGGAAAAGGTTGCAAAATACCCCAGAGAAACCCCAGCTCCTCCCAGCTTGCAGTGAGCCCGGCAGCCCCCAGCCCTGCACATCCACGGGTGAGTGCTGGGGGGTGACATCTGTCACCTTGTGTGCATCCTTTTAAGTTAGGGCCTCCCTTTTGGTGTGCATGTGTGCTGGGGGGTGCATGAATTGGGATGTATCTGGGTGTAAACCGTGTAGCGTCTTGGGATTCTCTCAGGGCAGGGGCAGCACCTTGGGATTTGGGGCTGAAACACTGCCCCTTTCCTCACCCAGAACCCAGTGGGGAGGACCTCGAGTGCCTGATGCGGTGCCTGAAGCAGGGGGGGGTGTCCCTCACGGGGCGGCAGCAGGCCCTGACGCAGGAGCAGTACCGCAAGTCCTTCGTCCGCCGCAGCAAGAACCCCCTCATCAACGCCAAGGTGCACGCGGTGCGGGCCCTGCAAAGCACGCTCAAGGTGGGTGCCCACGGCCCCCTCACCCTGCAGAGCACCCTGCCCGTGGGTGAGCGCCCCAGGACAACCCCTCTTTGCCAGCAGGCGAAGCTGGCGGAGCTGCAGGCCCTGGAGCAGCTGCTCAGCGATGCTGCGCTCACCTCGGAGCGCTTCTCCCGCTGGAAGGAGGAGCACCAGGAGCTGTACCAGGAGCTGCGGGAGTGCTGGGCCGGGCGGCAGGGCCAGGACCATGACAGGGGGCTTGGGGCCGAGCGTGGCCTCCCCCAGGAGGGGGCTGAGCCCTGAACCCCCCCCTCACCTTGTCTGGCAGTGCTGTGGGAGCAGAGCGGGTGCTCTGCCCGTGCAGGGGGGTGTGCGGGACAGTGGTGATGTTTCTGGAGGCTCAGCCCCCAGCATGGAGCTGCCACAGGAAAAGTGGCTCCTGCTCCACCCCCGTCCCTTGGCTGGGACCTGCACTGACAGGAGTGACTCTTCTCAAGGACGTTTTGCCTTGCCTGCATGTTGGAAAAGGGGCTGCTGAGGGCAGAGGATAGACCAAGGCTGCAGATCCCCAGTGGGCTTTGGCCTATCCCTTATGCTAACCCTCCATCGCTCCACTTTTTTCCCCTCAATCTCTCAATTTTCCTCTCTCATTACACTTCTGTCCTGCTTCCCATCCCTCTCGTTCCCAATATCCCCTTTCCTAGCTCCTTGTGCCACACTTCTCTCTGCCTACGCCACCTCGGCTGCCTCAGAAACTAGCTGTCAAAGTGCAAATGTCCACCCCCTGTTCCTAAGCCTAAGGGGCCAGGACAGGAAGCTGGTGCTGGGCATCACCTGCAGATGGTGAGCTCCAGAACAGTGCCACCACCATGGCAATCCACCCTTGCTTTGCCATCTGAAACTCCATCTGGGTACTGCCCCCTCAGGTGCCCCAGAGCCCAGCTCCCAAAGTGCGCTCATCAGCCCCTGTGCCCTCCCTAAACACCCAATGCAGACTTGCTAACCTGAAATAAACCACTTTCACGTAAGGATACCTGCTGATGGGTGCGCTGCTGACCCCCAACCCATCCAGGAGCTCTCGCTGCAGAGGAAATGTAAATGGAAAAACTAAAACCAAAAAGCTCAGAGAGCTCCAAGCCATCAAAAGACTGAAGGACCGGCAGGGGCCAAGAGCTGAATGAGCTCCCTAACGAGCGGCTGTGCCTCAGGTACACCAGCCCCCACCACCCTCCCACATTCCATGGGGAAAAGGGAACACCACCACCAGCACCCAGTGCACATGCGCAGGATGTTTATGGCTGGTGAAGGGAACAACCAAGAAAGCAACTTGTCTTCAAAGGAGCAACATCCCCTTTTCCCTATAGCCATAACTGGTACCCCGGTGAGGGGATGAGCTGTGTAGTTACACCTCACGTTCCGGGGTGTTCATAAGAAAAGATGGACCACTTCAACCAACCTAATCCTCCAAACAGCCTCTGGAGTCCTGGAGCACGGCTCAGGGTGCAGACACCCAGGCCCTGCTCCCACACCTGAGGTGCAGGACACAAAGCTGCATTGGCTCATGTCCTCATCAGGCCACTCTCCATCATGTTTGAAAAGCTGTGGCAGACAGAGGGAAAATATCACACCCATTTCTACGTTTACATATATATATGTATACATAATATATATATATATACACACACATATATGTGGCTGTACTATGAAAAGGGCTTGTAAACAACCAGTGGCAAGGGGTTGTTCAATCCCAGTACCTGCCATGGGACAGAACATGGGCTAAGGACAATGTCCTGGCCCTGAGGGCCTTTAATGTTTCTCCAGGGTAAACGGGAGGATTTCTCTTCCAACTACATCAGTGGCTCCCATACACGCATGTCAGTATGAACATGTATTTTATCTACCCATACATACGGGTGACCTGGTTTAGTGTGAGGTGTCCCTGCCCATGGCAGGGGGGTTGGAACTGGGTGATCTTGAAGTCCTTTCCACCTCTACCTATTCTATGATTCTGTGTATGCATTTAAACACATATAACGTGTATGAAGGCATACAACCACATATAAAATGCATTATCTCTGTCAAACGCACAAATCCTCCACCGCCCTCCGTGCAATGTCTGCTATTTGCCTCCAGGTGTACTCAAGTCTCCACGTTTCCTCTCCGCCTGTCCGGTCTGTCCCGTTGCTGGAGGATCAATCACAGAACCATAGAATTACGTTGGAAAAGACCTTTAAGGTCACAAAGTCCAACCCTTACCCCAGCACTGCCAAGGCCACCTCCAACCCATGGCACCGAGGCCTCGTCTCCACGGGGTGTGAGCGCTTGCAGGGACGATGACCCCAGCCCTGCCCCGGGCACCCTCTGGGGAAGGGGTCGTTGCTCAGCTCCAGCCTGCCTGCAGCGCGCTGCCCCTGCCCCACTGCAGCAGGGGAGCAGGACGGATCCCGGGGGGGGGGGGAGCAGGGCCGGACACAGGCCCTTCCACACGGGTCTGTCCCGCTCGCTCCGTTCACCGGCACCGAACGGCGGTTGAGGGCACCTCCGGGGTCACTGCTCCGCCCTTGCCGCGCTCGGATTCACGGGTTCCCCCCCCCAGGGTGAGGCCGAACCGCGGCCGGTGCCG